>NC_143514.1:40407943-40552943 GCF_031878675.1 Megascapheus bottae | reverse complement strand
TATAGGGAAGAGTCTTCAAAAATATAAATGAAAAATCCTAGGCCCTTTCAAAGACTAGAAAAATGGTTCAAAGTCCTTAGCTGTGTTCAGAGCCTTAATTCTCAAACCACTCATCGGTCATCAGAACACAGACTGCCCTTTACACCAGGTTTTCTCACTGTCTCCTCTCAAGATGACCCTGGGTTTACCCTTCCATGGGATTCCACTTCCTTTTAAGGAAGTACACAAGGTTCAGAGGGCAGTCCAAGTCTCGGGGACAGACAAGAGAGTCATTTTAAGAGCAGGGGTTTGTTGGGGGCTGAGTAACGCCATGTCTAATAACTTTGTGCTGAGGCTTGTAGTAGGGATAAAACATGTGGACCTCTTTGTCCTGTCCATCTTTTATACTGATAGGCTCCTGCACCTAATATAAGGAGGAGGGATTTGGGGAATAAAGGAAGAGAGATCTTCCTGCCTTGATGAAGCTGTGTGGTGTCTCTGTTCGTGCTCCGGGGTAAGAAGGCTGAGTGCAGGAGGACAGTGGGCCCCTTCCTCTTGTGGCTTGGCCTGGTTGGGGTGTGTTTTTTCCCCATCCTCCCTACTAGTAGAGAGGGACCGGGGACGAAGGACCCTGACATACTGGTGCCCAACGTGGGGCATGAAAGGGGCACAAAAGAGGCACAAAAAGGGCACGAGAGTGCTTAAAAAAGAAAAACCAAAAACTTCTCCCAAAGCTAAGGCTAAAGACTGAAAAACTAGAGAAACCTGAAAAAAAAACATAAAGAAGGCAACCCCAAAGAAGCTGCAGTTGTGTCAAAATGGAGAGGCAAGCACAGCAGAAGCAGCTAGGTGTTTTAATAGTAAAAGATTTTAACAGACTTACTTAAAGCTAATGGTACTGCAGTAAAAGAAACCACAGTTGAGGCTTATGTGGATATGATAGCAAAAGTAAGTCCTTGGTTTTTAAAGGCAGGACTTTTTAATGTGCCACAATGGGATTTACATAAATTAGATTTGGAGAAAGCACTGAAACAGGGAGACCTCCCCCGAGGAACATTTCCTATGTGGCAACTTATTCAGGAGTGCTTACTTTCACCCAAAGAAATGGTTAAAAACAGGTGGAAAGAAGCGCAGAAATGCTTGGAGGAATACTTGAGAATCGAGTAAGCAGGAGAAGGAAGAATTAAGTGGTAGTGATTTAGAATGTCTGTGCTCAGGTGTGGAATTACAAAATAAGGGGCCGCGGCCCATAGTTCAGCCTCCGTGGGAGGAGCTAACAGCCAGCCTCACCCAATCCATCCGCAAGTTAGCTAAAAGAGTAGAAGCATTAGAAATGGGGGGTGGATGAGTTTTTCCAGTGTTTGAGGATCAAAATCGGGTGAGATTTCATCAACCAATAGATTTTAAAACTGTTAAACAGCTAAAGGAATCCATTATAGCTTATGGACCTCAAGCACCTTTCACTATTAGTAAGTTAGACTCATTGGCAAATTTAAATTTGGTTCCCGATGATTGGAAAAAATTATGTAAGGCAGTGTTGAGTGGAGGGCAATATTTGATTTGGAAGACTGGCTCGCAAGAGTTATCTTTAGAAACGGCACATAGAAATGCTGCCACCTGTTTCCCACAAAGAAATATTGAGATGTTTACAGGAGAGGGTCAATATGCCGCGTCAGAGGCACAGCTCCAGTATGAACCAGGAACATATGCGCAGATTGCTACTGCAGCTACCAGAGCATGGAAGACTTTACAAGGTTCTGGTGATTTACAAGGTAATCTCTCAAAGGTTCTTCAGGGACCTAAGGAGCCTCATGCAGATTTCGTAGATGGACTCATTAAAACAGCCACTTGTGTCTTTGGCGACGCTGACACTGCCATGCCATTAATACTTCAGCTGGCATTTGAAAAATGCAAACAAATGGTGTCAAGCTGCCATAAGACCATGGAAAGGGAAAAAGAATGTATCAGATTACATAAAAGTCTGTAGGGATGCTATGGTCACAGGACAGGTGATTGCAGCAGCCATGAGGGGTGTATCTACCTTGGGCCCTGCAGGGGGAGCTAGACAAAGAACTTGTTTTCACTGTGGCCAACTAGGACATTTTGAGAAGAAATGTCCTAATAAGGTGCTCCAAAAAGCTTCGGTGGTGAAGACAGAAAAGTCCCCAGTGCCAGGGATCAGTTCAAAGTGTAGAAGGGGTAAACATTGGGCAAATAAGTGTAGACCTGTCACTGATATTGATGGGAACCTGGTAAATAGGCCCAAGTCAAAAAATGGAAGGCAGGGCCCTTTGCCTCGGGGCCCGCAAATGTACAGGGCTATGGAGATGCTGGTACACTGTACTCTAGGCATAATACAGACCATTCATCATCACAATCTTTCCTTTCTATTGACTCCCTCATCCAAGAAACCTTAGACAGCGCAGGATTGGACCTCTGCTCCACCTCCCGACTTGTATTAACACCTGAGATGGGAGTTCAATTAATTCCTTCAGGGGTGTCAGGACCTCTCCCTCCAAATTCAGTAGGCTTACTTCTTGGATGTAGTTTTCCTACTCTTTGTGGCCTTCATATTTTTCCAGGGGTTATAGATCGTGATTATACGGGTGAAATTATAATTATGGTGAGTTCTCCCCGAGGTATCTCAGTCATCAGTCCAGGAGATAGAATAGTCCAATTAATCTTATTTCCAGGTATGCATATGCCTCAAAACAGAGAATCCAAGGGGTTTGGGTCAACTGGGAAAGAACAAATGGTTTGTTGGGCGCAGGATTGTTCAAAAAGACCTCTGCTCAAATTACTTGTGCAAGGAATGACCATTGAGGGTCTCTTTGATACTGGGGCAGACATATCCATTATCAGTGCTCAACATTGGCATAAGCAATGGCCTCGTCCGAAGGCACGCTGAGAGGGTAGGATTTTCACAAGGTCCTGATCGGAGTGCTCAAATTTTATCCTGGCAGGATGAGGGGGGACATAAAGGCACTTTCCAGCCTTATATGTTGGCATCATTGCCTGTCACATTATGGGGCAGAGATGTATTGCAGCAAATGGGAGTACATCTTACCACAGAGCCTGTCAAGGAGGACAAAGAATCCTGGATGGCAAAACCTGAATCAGGATATTATTCAGATAAGAGGGCCTGGACAATGATGCATAAACAGGGTTACTTGGAAGGGAAAGGTCTAGGAAAGTATCTTCAAGGAAATCCTCAGCCTCTGCCCATAACCAAAAAAAAAAAATGACCGCTGTGGAGTTGGTTATTTTTTTTATTAAGGGCCACTGCTAAATCACCGTTAAAAATAACATGGGAGAGGCGGCTGAAGATGGCAGCGGTTCAGTTTGAGTCTTTCTGAGCTCTTGCCAAGATACCAGCTTTGGCAGCGTAGGGGACAATACATACCTCAAATCGAGCCTAAGTAAACTTTAGCTATACAGAGACCTCAGTCACAGAGGAAAAAGGCAGAAATCCAGCACAAAGAAGACAGTGGGGATGGGTACCAGCCGCTGGGAGCGGCCGCAGAGACAAAGTGGCCCTTCTGAATCTGAGCAGACAGGGCTTCTTGGCGCCGCAACCTGCCAGCTGCAGACAGAGCCACACAGAGCCTGTGGGAGCCCAGAGCCGACACCCGGCCTTTGCACAGACCTGCCAGCTTCACGGAACCGGAGAACCCAGCAATTTGTGGGTACCTCCGAGGAGAAGTTTCCACTTCTGCTCACTGAATGGCATTGGTAGGGAGCCCCTCCCCTCCAGCTGAGAGCAGCACCATCTTGACTACTGGCAACGACCTAGCCAAAGCAATTGGAGCCTGAGAGGTGTTGCTGACGGCGCCATCTTTCTTACTGGCAAAGGATTTCCCAGAGATCCCTTACCAGGAAATCCGGCCCCAGAGCTGCTGAAGTCCATCCCCCTGTGCCAGCCTCAGACCTGGTAAACAAAGCCACCCGCAGATCTTTCAGCTTTGTTCTACCAAACAGTCAGATCCGAAAAACCTCATAGCCAAATCACAAGAGAAAAAGGCTTTCTGAACTGTTCAGATCCCAAATTTAGTGGAGGCACCTTTTCCAATCCTGCCCTGAACCCCCGCCCCCCCCAAAATCCTGAAGAATACCCCTTTTTTTTCTTTAATTTTTTTTTGTTCTTTTTCTTTGTTTTGGTTTTTTTTTCTTTTTTTTTCTTCCACCCTCTTTTTTATTTGCATTTATAGGTGTTCTTATTTTCTCTTTACTATCCTACCTACACTTTTTTTTTCTCTTTTCTCTCCCACATCCCTCTGTCACTGTGGTTGTTCCTGGAAACATAGTGACAGCTCTGGGTACAGTCAGAATACAAACGATATCTATATTGATACAGTCACCTACTTTTTAATCTCCTGGTCTCAACCCTAGCATTTCTTTTTTTCTTTTTTTTTTTTTTGGCCCCTTTCTCTTTCTGGCCCCGCTCGCTCCGGCCCTGCTTGCTCCGGCCCTGCTCGCTCCGGCCCGGCTAGGCCCCCTTTTCTAGCTCAGGCCCCGCTCGCTCCGGCCCCGCTCGCTCCGGCCAGGCCCTGCTCCCGCCCGGGTCGCTCCCGCACGCTCCTGGCCCCGCTCGCTCCGGCTCTGGCTTGCTCTGGCCCCCCTCGCTCCGGCCCGGCCAGCTCTCGCTTGCTCCTGGCTCTGCTCGCTCTGGCCCCTTCTCGCTCTGGCCCCGCTCGCTCCGGCCTCGCTGGCTCTGGCTCGGCTCGCTCCCGCACGCTCCGGTCCTGCTCGCTCCGGCCACCACTCGGTTGGGCTTTTTTTTTTTGTTCACTTCAGCTCAGCTCGCTTCTTTCGCTCTTTGTCGCCGTTGCAGTCTTGTCTCTGCCACTTTTCCGGTTTGGTTGTGTCTTGTCTCTGCCACTTCCGGCTTGGTTGTGTGTATGTGGGATACCGAGGAATCGAACCCGGGTCTTTGTGCATGCTAGTCAAGCACTTTAACCGCTAGGCCAAACTCCCGGGCCCGACCCTAGCATTTCTTAAGAGCTCACAATAGTGAGGAATCTCCCCCCCCCACTTCTTTCTTTTTCTTTTCTTTTTTTTGATTTTGTTTTTTTTTTCTCTGTTTTTGTTCTGTATGTTTTTTTTGTGCTTGTTGTTGTTTTTGTCTTACTTTGCTTTTTTTTCTTTCTTTTTAAAATTTTTCATCATTGAAATCTCCTATATCTACCTCCCTCTTTTCTCGACATATTCTTCTTATTACCCTTCTTACTTTCATAAGTTTTATCTAATACTTTGCAAACTTTGTACTCAAATACGCTACCTGGTTATCAACTTAGGTCAGTTATCCTTACACTATACCTCTTCTTCATTACTATAATAATCTTACACTCCTATATTATTCCTCTTGTACCTCTCCTGTTCTCTCTCATACTATTTTTCTATCTCTGGTCCTCTGTTCATCTTTCAACCCTTATAATGCATGGATCTACACTTGATGGCTGTTGAGCAATACTGTATATCTAGGTGTTCCATTATACTCTAGGTCCAGAGGGATTTAAATATAATAGAGATTGGATTGAGAGGCTTATTGTTTTGGTCATAAATTGGTTATCAGTGGTTGTATTGGACAGGTCTGTAAGTGCACAAAAAGAAAGAGTGATAGTACCATTCAAAAATTGTGAACATCTAGTGTCTGCCAGCTAAAGAGGTCTAGGTTGGTTATATCTGAAAAATTATAATTTTGTTTAGTATTAATCTTGCTCCCATTTTCAAATGGGCAGAACAAGAAACACAAGAAAAATGTCAAATCAAGGAATAACATCCCCCACCCAATATAAACAGACAATGGAACAGTCACTGGCAAACCTAGAGGAGAGTCTTCCAAGTGCTATACAAATGCAATTGATAAACATCATTAATGAAAAATGTGAAAATATAAAGAAAGGGATAAGGGAGGAAGCCACAGCTAAACAAGAGGAAACCATAAACAAGGTGATAACTGAAAAAGGAGAAGCCATAAAGAAGGCCATAATAAAGGTTTTTCAAAGAAAAATGGATGAATTCATAGAATCCACAAACAAAAAGGTGACCGAACTCCAGCAAATGCCCAAAGAGAATAAAGCTACTGAGCTAACCACTCAAATAGAAATAAAGAAGGTAAAGAAATCCATACATGATGTAAAAGAAGAGATGCAAGGCATCAAAAATGAGCAATTAGAAGCAAGGGAGATGAAGAATAAAGTAGATAGCTTTGATAGCAGGTTAGACAATGCAGAAGAGAGAATTTCTGGGGCTGAAGATAATTAGTTGTTACAGAGAAAGAACAGAAAATGAGTCAATCCAAATCTAGGAAATATGAGAGCGCTTCAGGAGGTCCAAGATACAATTAGGAAGCCTAATTTAAGGCTAATTGGTATTGAGGAGGATCTGGAGAAAGAGGTCAATGGTATTGGAAATATACTTCAGGGAATCATCTCAGAGAATTTCCCAAATATCCAGAAGGGCAGGCCCATCCAGATACAAGAAGCTTTTAGAACCCCAAACAGACCTGACCAGAAAAGAACCTTCCACTGCACATTATAATCTGAACTGGATCAATAGAGACCAAAGAAAGGATCCTAAAGGCAGCCATGGAGAAGGGATCAATCACCTATAAAGGCAAAGCAGTCAGAATAACCCCAGATTTCTCAGCAGAGACCATGCAAGCAAGAAGTGACTGAAAGCATATATGTCATGCCCTTAAGTCAAATAACTACCAACCAAGAATACTGTACCCAGCTAAGCTCTCATTCATAACTGAGGGAACAATAAAAACATTCCATTCCAGGGAAGAGCTGCAACATTATGTAGCAACCAAACCAACATTACAAAAACTTCTCAAAGATGTTCTACACATAGAAAACCAACATAAATGCAATATAGGGAAAGAAATGGCACCTAAACATCATACCATCTAAGTACCCCAAGAACAGTCAAGACACAGGTCCTAATGAAAGCTTTTAAACATGGTAGGAACTAACAAATATCTCTCAATCCTAACTCTCATTATCAATGGACTTAACTCCCCAATTAAACAGCATAGTCTGTCTAGTTGGATCAAAAAGAAAGATCCATCGTTCTGCTGTATTCAAGAGACACATCTTACCCCAAAAAACAAACATTTTTTGAAAGTGAGAGGTTGGAATAAACTCTATCAAGCTAACAGCCCCCATAAACAGGCTGGAGTTGCCATCCTCATATCAGATAAAATAGACTTCAAACTAATATTAGTGAGGAAAGACAAAGAAGGTTACTACATACTACTAAAGGGATCTTTCCTCCAGGAAGACATAACGATCCAAAATATCTACACACCCTATCCCAGAGCTCCTAACTTCATCAAGCAAACTTTACTTTCACTGAAACCTTACAGTGATTGTTGGTGACTTTAACACAGCACACTCAACTATGGACAGATCAACAAGGCAAAAACTCAACAGAGAAACCTTAGAATTGAACAACTATATGGACCAACTAGATCTAACACAAATCTGCCATATATTCCACCCAGCAACAACACAATATACGTTTTTTTCAGCAGCACATGGAACATTTTCCAAAATAGACCACATCTTAGGCCATAAAACAAACCTGGACAGATTCAGAAACACTGAAATTATTCCCTGCATGCTCTCAGACCACAAAGGCATCAAATTGGAACTGAACACACATCTCCACCAACGAAAACCCTGTAACTCATGGAGATTGAACAACACATTGTTGAATCACCAATGGGTCATTGAAGAAATCAGAACAGAAATCCAACAGTTTATGAAATTTAACAATAAGGAGCATAGAAAATACCAGCTCCTTTGGGAAACGGCAAAGGCAGTACTCAGAGGAAAATTTATAGCTCTGAGTGCCAACAACAACAAGATGGAAAAATTGCAAACCAATAAGTTAATGTGTCACCTTAAGATCCTGGGAAAAGAGCAACAAACCAACCCTAATCCCAGTAGAAGGAAGCAAATTATTAAAATCAAAGCAGAATTAAAGATTTGGAACCCAAAAAAACTATAGAAAGAATCAACAAAACAAGGAGTTTGTTCTTTGAAAGAATTAACAAAATTGACAAACCCTTAGCAAATCTTACCAAAAAAAGAAGAGATCAAAATAAACAAAATCACAGACAAAAATGGTAATATCACGACAGAAATTACCAAGATCCAGAGTATCATGAGGGAATACTTCTCAAACCTTTACGCCAACAAATTTGAGAATCTAGAAGAAATGGATGAATTCCTAGCCAATATTAACATACCCACACTGAACCAAGAAGACCTAATACAACCAAACAGGCCTATTTCAAGCACTGAAATAGAAATGGCTATATGAGACCTTCCACCTAAGAAAAGCCCAGGGCCAGATGGATTCACAGCTGAATTCTATAAGGTCTTCAAAGCAAAGCTCACACCAATACTCCTCAAGCTCTTCAACGAAATTGAAAATGAAGGTTCTTTACCAAACTCATTCTATGAAGCCAGTATAACCCTCATCCCCAAACCAGACAGAGATTCATCAAAGAAAGAGAACTATAGACCTATTTCTTTGATGAACATCGATGCAAAACTTCTCAACAAAATACTGGCCAACCGTCTACACCAACTCATCAAAAAAAAATTATATACTATGATCAAACAGGATTCATCACAGGGAGGCAAAGCTGGTTCAACATACGCAAATCAATTAATATAATTCAACACATCAACAGGAGCAAGGACAAAAGTCATATGATTGTCTCAATAGATGCGGAAAAGGCATTTGACAAGATCCAACACCCCTTTATGTTAAAAGCTCTGGAGAAACTAGGAATCCATGGAACATTCTTCAATATAATAAAGGCTGTGTATGACAAACCCACAGCTAGTATTATACTTAATGGCGAAAAGCTAAAGCCATTCCCTCTAAAATCAGGAATGAGACAAGGATGCCCACTCTCTCCACTCCTCTTTAACATAGTATTAGAATTCCTAGCCAGTGCAATAAGGCAAGAAGCAAGCATAAAGGGGATCTAAGTAGGGAAAGAGGAAAGATGACATGATTCTGTATGAAAAGAATCCTATAGACTCTACTCCCAAGCTCCTTGAACTGATTCAAACTTTGGAAAGGTAGCAGGGTATAAAATTAACCCTCAAAAATCAACTGCCTTCCTCTATGCCAACAGTGAGAGGAACGAGAAAACAATCAGGAAAGCAACTCCTTTCGCAATAGCCCAAAGAAAATATAGTACATAGGAATTGGCTTAACTAATAATGCAAAGGACCTTTTTGATGAAAACTTTAAAACTCTGAAAAAGGAAATTAAAGCAGAACTGAGGAAATGGAAAATCCTCCCATGCTCCTGGATTGGAAGAATCAACATTGGGAAAATGACAATCTTGCCAAGGGCTATCTATAAATTCAACGCAATACCCATCAATATCCCAATGTCATTCTTTAAAGAAATAGAAGAGGCAACCCAAAGTTTTATATGGAATAATAAAAGACCCCAAATAGCAAAAACACTTCTTAGCAGAAAGAACAGCACAGGAAGAATTTACCAAACTTTAGACTCTATTACAGAGCTATAATTGTCAAAACAGCTTGGTACTGGCACAAGAACAGGCCTGAAGACCAATGGAATAGAACTGAAGACCCAGATATTAAACCACAGATCTGGAGGTAAAAGTGACACACTGAAAACTTTACAAGAAGGAATAGGAGATACACTAGGCCTCCTTGGCACAGGTCAAAACTTTCTTAATAAGGACCAAGAATCACAACAAAGCAGAGAAAGGCTGGATAAGTGGGACTGCATTAAACTGCAGAGCTTTTGTATGGCATAGGATATAGCTAGTAAATTAATTAGGAAGCCTACAGAATGGGAGAAGATCTTCACCAACCATACTTCGGACAAAGGCCTCATATCTAAAATATATCAACAGCTCAAAACATTGAATCACTCCAAAACTAATTTCCAAAGTAACAACCATCCCATTAAAAAATTGGCCAAAGACTTAAAGAGTGTCTTCTCTGAAGAAGAAACACAAATGGCCTATAGACACATGAAGAAATGCCCAACATCTCTGGTCATAAAAGAAATGCAAATCAAGACAACTCTAAGATTCCACCTCACTCCAGTTAGAATGGCCAGGATCAGGAAAACTAATAACAACAGATGCTGGAGGGGATGTGGCCAGGAGGGATCCCTACTATACTATTGGTGGGAGTGCAAACTCATTCAACCACTATGGAAAGCAGTATGGCAGTGCCTCAAAAGGCTAAACATAGAACTCCCCTATGACCCAGCAATTCCACTACTTGGCATTTACTCAACCATCCAGAAACTAGGACATACTAAATCCACTACCACAACAATGTTCATTGCAGCATTATTCACCATAGCAAAGATATGGAACCAACCTAGATGTCCCTCAGTTGATGAATGGATCAATAAGATGTGGTATTTGTACACAGTGGAATTCTATGCTGCTGTCAGAAAAAACATCGCCCCATTTGTTAGGAAATGTAAAGTCTTAGAAAAAATCATATTAATGAAGTAAGCCAGACTCAAAGGAATATAGGCTCAATGGTTTCCCTCATTTGTCATAATCAGTAGAAACCTTGGGCTCTCATAGCAGAGATTTGCAATAGAGCAAAACCTTGATACAAAAGGCCATATAGTATGAAGCTAATTGAAAGGACCTCTAGAATATTGAAACAAAAGCCATATAATGAGTGATTGTTGTCCTTAATGTACTATGTTATCTCTCATCTCTTTTGCTGTCCCTTGGTTATCTCATATTGTTATAGTATCTCACTTTGTTATCTGATATATTGGATATATTTGTATTTGGTTATTTGAAATTGGATAGGGAAGGGGGGAAAACCAAAATGGAGGAGTGGGGGGGAAGGTAATGGGGACCAAGACATGTGAACGGGTATCAATGTATGTGAATTAATGCACCTTCTATCTGGCAAATATCGTGTAACCCTTTTATTAATTACAATAAAAATATTTTTAAAAAAGAACATGGAAATCTGATAATCCTATTTGGGTCCCTCAGTGGCCCTTGTCAAAGAAAAAATTCCAAGCAGCCCAATAGTTAGTACAAGAACAATTGCAAGCTGGCCACATTGAGCCTTCTACTTCTCCTTGGAATTCTCCCATTTTTGTAATAGAAAAAAATCTTCATGATTTGAGGGTTATTAATAATTCTATGCAACTTATGGGTCCCATGCAACCTGGCTTCCCTAATCCTGCAGCTATTCCAAAGGGATATCAAAGTATTACTATTGATATTAAGGATTATTTTTCTTTCTATTCCATTACATCCTGAGGATGTCCCAAGGTTTGCTTTTTCAGTACCCGCTATAAATAATGAAAGTCCTTATCAAAGATTTCAATGGAAAGTCCTACCTCAGGGTATGGCTAACAGCCCTACAATTTGTCAGGTGTATATTGATGCAGCCATTAAGCCCCTTAGAGAAAGTTATCCTGACGTAATAGTAATACAATATATGGATGATATTTTATTAGCACACCCTAATTTAAATTTACTTTTACAACTTTTTGGCTTAATGTCGGATATGTTAAAGAGTCATGGACTCCAAATAGTTGAGGAAAAGGTACAATCAGGTTCTTCCACTTTGTATTTGGGATATCAAATTATGGATACATGTATTAAGCCACAAAAAATTCAGATTGCTAACAATAAATTGATTACAACCCAATCACATTTGGCAAATGGATGTTACTCATGCGCCTAGCTTTGGTACTCTATAGTATGTGCATGTGTCTATTTATACCTATTCTGGATTCATATTTGCTTCCTCTCATGCTGGAGAAAAGGTTAAGGATGTCATATCTCACGTGCTGCATGCATGTGCATCCATGGGGATGCCCCCAAAGTATAAAAACAGATAATGGTCTGGCATATACATCTGCCTCCTTTGCTCAGTTTTGTGCAACTTTAAATATTGTTCATAAAACAGGTATTCCTTATAATCCTCAAGGACAAGGTATAGTAGAGCGTGCACATCAGACATTAGATTACTTTTAAAAGAAAAAGGAGGAGATTGGAAGACTCCCAAGGATAGACTTGCTATAGCTCTTTTTACTTTAAATTTTCTAACTCTTGATGCTGAAGGACGTTCTGCAGGAGATAGACATTTTAATCCTTCTAGAAGTCAAAAACTTTTAGTATTGTGGAAAGATATTCTCTCTGGAAACTGAAAAGGACCAGACCCTGTCCTCATGTGGGGGCGAGGAAGTGTTTGTGTTTTTCCACAAAATGCTGACTGTCCCATTTGGGTGCCGGAGAGACTGATACGTCAGATGGTGGAGGCTCCTCAGAAGCATGTCGGTCAAGATGAAGACTCTTCTATGAGTGTGGTTCCCCGGTGAATCCATGCGGCAATGTCGACCCTGTCAACATCATTGAGGATCACGATCACGCTGCTGGGACCTGAACAGCCTTGGCCACTTCCTCTAACCAATACTTCTTCAGTATTTCTAATTCTTCTATTGCTTTGCTAATAATGTTCTCTTAGTTAATGTTGGAATGTTTCCCTGTTTTCTCTGGCTATTGTAGTCAGAGCCCCTCAGTATATACCAGCGCCTGTACAGGTGGAGGAGAATGCTTTCCTGCTCATCAGTAAAAGAGACTGGTATTTTCCTGACCACGATGGTGGCCATTGCCACATCTGTAGCTGCCGTAACTGCCGTGAGTATTGCCCTCGCCGCTGCAGTTTCTACAGAGAGTGCTTTGAATACTGCGTTGTAGATCTCAGAAGCCATTGATCAGCATGTGAGGACTGGAATTGTTATGCTTGATCAATGAATTGATTTATTGTAAGAACAATTGAATATTCTGGAGCAGGTGATGAGCACCTTTTGTGGAGCTGCTTGTTCCAGATTTTGCTTGATGGAATTGCCATATAACATTTTCAGTTGAGCGATTAATCTCTCTAAAGTTCAGTTCGACAACTTGATGACTTCTCTATGTACACAAATAATTATTGTTAATCAGACACATGTTGAACTTTAGGTGATTGGTTATCTTTACTTGAGACTACTTTGGGACTTGATCAAAGATGGGTAGGATTGATCAGTTTGAATTTGTTTTTGTGTGCTATAATTGTAATATGTCTGTTTTTCTTGCCTAAAATAATACAAAGTCAACGTCGAAAGTGAATGCTAATGTGACAGGCGTTTGCTCCCATGGAAATAGGTGCATCCCCTCAAGTCTGGTTTACTTAAATAGATGGCTAGTAGTCAAAGATGGGCAAGTCCCAGCTACCAGCTATTAGCCTATCAACCTAAGACAGGAGCCAAGTAAAAAGGACTTGGCGATCCCATGACGGGTAAGAAGACTAATGAGCTTGGAGACACCTAAGGCAGGCACAGCTGATCTAATATGGTGGTAGCCCCACATATCCTGAGTTTTGTCTTTTTTAAAATAAAAATGGAGGAGATGTTGGGGGCCGAGTAATGCCATGTCTAATAACTTTGTGCTGAGGCTTGTAGTAGGGTTAAAACATGTGGACCTCTTTGTCCTGTCCATCTTTTATACTGATAGGCTCCTGCACCCAATATAAGGAGGAGGGATTTGGGGAATAAAGGAAGAGAGATCTTCCTGCCTTGATGAAGCTAGCTGTATGGCGTCTCTGTTCCTGCTCTGGGGTAAGAAAGCTGAGTGTGGGCCCCTTCCTCTTGTGGCTTGGCCTGGTTGGGGTGTATTTTTTCCCCATCCCCCCTACTAGTAGAGAGGAACCCAGGACCAAGAACCCAGACAGGGCTTCATGTAGCCATCCAGGCCAGGAGGGCAAGCCAGAGGAGAAGTCTTCTTACTCTTCCAAGCGCATTGTCAGGGAGGAAGCATTTCCTCTTCCCTCCCAACTATAATAGCCCCTCCCCCCTGCCATACACACTCACACACGGTTCATTGAGATAGGGGTGCAAACAAGATAAATAGTCTTGACCAAGATGGATCTGAAGTTCTTTCTACACAGGCTTCAAGCTAGCACCAGAAACCTAGTTACAAAGTAACATTCTGGTTTCCTTAGCAACTCAATGCGTGGCCAGTGGAGTATCATGGCAAACAACGATCTGAAACCATCCCATGACTTGCAATGTCTGTTTTAACAAATAGTTAAAGAAACCTCCGTTTAGTACCAGATTCCTTGTTGTCTATGCTTTTGGCTTTTCCCAAATCACGAACATCTTCACTCTTGAGCCCTAGTTTTTAAGCCAAATGAGTATTTTAACACACGCTTCCTTCTTACCCGAAAGGAAAGCTGAAAAAGAAATGAACTCCTGAAATAAGTCCTAGAGCAAACTTGTAGGGAATTCACATTTGGAGATGCCTTCCTTTTATGGAGCCATTGAAAGCCAAAAGGGACTTTAGAGAGTGAGATGGGGTCCTGCCCTGCAGTTATTTTCAGTGTGATTATTTAAGTCACTTAAGATTGGGTCTTGTGGAAGTTGGTAATACTGCTAATATTGGCTGTCTTGACAGCTATATGTATATCTGATACATGTGTGCAAATTACTGGCCTAGAGTGGATTCTCCTTTATCCTGATGACAACCAATATGCCTTCACTAAACATTCATCTTGTATTGTAAAAGTACTCTTTATTTAACAAGCCAAACTAACTTTATTCCTAGATTCTATTCTTTATCTCACTTGCTAGCACAAGAGAAAAATCACTTCATTATATTCTCCCAAAGAAAATAAGGAAAGGGAAGGAATAAGACAGGCGGTAATGAAGTCACTCAGAAGGATGGACCAGAAGTGATATAATTAATTTACCACAGACAAGCAGCAACTTCTTATGAAAGCTGTGCATGGCCAAGAACACAATGAAATGGAATTATTATCTATAGGCAGAGCAAACAAAATTCCACAGCAATATTAATCATCCTGAATTTGTTCTTGTGTTTCGTTCATTCTTTGGTCAAGGGATTAATTGCTGTATCCCTATTATTCATTAATTTCTGATGTCAATAGAGCACAGGGGCCAAATAAAAATTTAAAGTCTACTTGAAACTGAATAAAACTCTACTGTGTATATGTCTCATTTTCTTTATTCATTCATCTAGCTGGGTGTCTGGGCTAATTCTATATTTGGCTGTTGTGGTGAGTACTACAATAAACATGAATGTGTGAGTATCTCTGTTGTGTGCACACACACACATAAACTTTCTTCGCTCCTGGATATGTGAATATTCTCTTGCATAGACCTGCATTATTGTGCCCAAAAGGAACAATCCAGAATATTCCATGTTTATATCTCAGTCTTTCCGAAAGCTATCTTCAAAGTACATACATTTTTTAAAAAAAAACACCTTAAATGGGCACTTTCTTCAATTTAGCATTTGCAACTGTAGGAAATTATTTAAAGGGAATAATTTAAACTGGATAAAACATAGACTGGCTTGCTTTTGAACACATTGGACCTTAAAGTCTAGAGAATTTTGGAATATAATATAATTCTTATAATTATGTAGTAGAAAAACAGTGGCATAGATAAATGTGCATCATTAATTCTACCCTGAAAAGCAAATAGGGTATAAAACATTAAACAATGAACTTTTGATTTAAATGCTAGGCTTTATAAAGATTAAATAAACAAGCAAGTCATTTAGTGATTTCGCTGAAAGATATGTTAAGGGAAACTTTAGTCATAGTTCATTGATTTTAAACTTTTCTAATGACCTGTTACTGAAATTTGTTTTATTTATATGTTTTTCATTATAAGTACATATTGTACAAAATAATGCATTTTGTTATGACATTTCCAGAATTCATATAACATGGCTCTTTTTTTGTATCTCCCCTCCCCTCTCCTCCCTTTCCCTTTTCATATTTTTCATCCTTCATAGTCCACTTTCTCCTTCAATGCCCTTTTACCTCCTGAATTCAACATACTAAAAATAACTTGTGATACTTGTTTTTTTGAGTTGATTCATTTTTGCTTTATCTTGTAGTCTCCAGTTCTATTAATTTTTCTATAAATGAGATGATTTAATTCTTTTTGTGGTATATATATATATATATATATATATATATTCCACAATTTCTTCATCCATTCATACATTGTTGAGCAAAACTTGATTGATATGACTTTATGGATAACGATTTTTTTCTGAATTTATACACACAAGTGGTATGGTCAGATTTAGTTTAGTTTTTTTGTTTTGTTTTGTTTTGTTTGCCAGTCCTTAGCTTGAGCTCAGGGCCTAAACATTGTCCTTGGACTTTAACAAGGCTAGATCTCTATCACTTGAGCCTCAGCACCACTTCTGGCTTTATTCTATGTATGTGGTACTGAGGAATTGAACCCAAGTCTTCATGCATGCAAGGCAAGCACTCTACCACTAGGTCAAACTCCCGACCCTGGATTTAGGGTTTTTTTAGGGGGGGGTAATTTGATTCTTTTATTAAAGAATTTATTAACATTGATTTTTACATCATATTTCAAATGACATTTTTAACAAACAAGTATTCAAGAAGGGACTCTATATACAATCACTGGTTGGATTTAGTTTTTTAAAGGCCTATCCATACTCATATTCACAGTCTTTGCTTAATTACATTCCCAACCACAGTGTGTATAAATTCATTTTTTACCTACATCATTGCCAACATTTTTTCTTTTTGTTTTCTTGATGATAGCCAGTTTTACTGGGGTGACATAGAATCATAGTGAAGCTTAGATTTATAGTATCCTAATGACCAATGATGTTAACATTTATTGTTTGGATTATTCTTATGGAATAGCAAAAATCTTCAATTAGTAAGTTGTCACTTCCTCTGGTAATTGTCTTCTTTGAAGTGCAGGAGCTTTTAAATTAAATGTATCCGCATGGGTCATTCTCTCATTTCCCGAACTCTAGGAGTCCTGTTTAGAAAGTCTTTACCTGTCTTTGTATCTATAAGTGTATTCCCTATGTTTTCATCTACGAGTTCCAAGTTACAGTCTTACACTAAGATCCACTTTGAATTGATTCTCATATACTGTGAGAAAGGGGATGTTTCAGTCTTTTACATGTGGGTATCTAGTTTCTTAATACCAATTTCCAAAGAGTATGCCTCTTTTCCAGTGTATGTTTTGATCAAGAACTAGATGTCTACAGATGCACAGGCTTATATTTGGGACTTTTATTTCACTGATCTATGTCTCTTATTTTGGTGCCAAAATGATGCTTTTGTTCCTGTGGTATTGTAGTATATTTTGAAGTTAGGTATTGTGATCCACGAATGTAAGAGTTTTCTCATAATGTAGTGTCTTCTCATAATGTAGTGTCTTCAGTTTATTTTATTAGTGCTTTGGGCTTACGTGGTTGAACACTGTATTGTTTACAGAAGATATGGAAGTTGGGGATGTCTCTAGTTTGCATGCCTGTGTCAGAAGACATATGAAATATAGAATATTTACAACAAACAGCAGCTCTAGAGGCTTTAGACCACCCAACTAGAAAGGACTCTACATATCCAATATTACTTATATCCAATAAATGATTACATTACTTTAGAAAATACACCAACTTTGATTGCTGTATCTATGGCATTTCAATTGGTTAATAAATCAGGAAAGTAGCCATCATTGATATAGAATGTTTGTAGATACAGCAACTATGTCATAATTGATATGCAACCCCTCAGTTCATCTTCAAGACAATCTTATGAGGTAGGCATTATTTATGAAAATGTCTCCGAGTCTTTGATTTGTTCAAGTTGACAGCTGATAAGAGGCACGATCAGAATTTAAGCCAGAGTATCTGACTCCAAGGCTATCCTCTTGACAGATCTGCTAAATGGGCCTTTGCATTGCTTTCAAATCAGAACTGCCTCTTTACTCACTGTTATTTTTCCACATCTAGCATTTACAAGACATTTAAAAATGTTTGTTTAA
This sequence comes from Megascapheus bottae, assembly GCF_031878675.1. Classification (NCBI taxonomy): domain Eukaryota; kingdom Metazoa; phylum Chordata; class Mammalia; order Rodentia; family Geomyidae; genus Megascapheus; species Megascapheus bottae. The sequence continues at coordinate 40,535,069 of NC_143514.1, read as the reverse complement.
TGAGTTAGTAATTAATGAGTAAATGATTTGAAGTGACTACACAAATATAGCATCTTCTTATTTCTATTTACTTCCTTCATCTCTACTGTCTTCTCTAGACTAAATGATCATCCATTTTGCCTAGCTTCTTTCAAACATAACCTAACTGTTCTGTGTTCTTGTCTTCCTCTAACCCAGTCTCACTGAAGCAACCAGAGACATCTCTCTTAAATACAGAATCTTCCTTCTACCACCATTATAAATCAATCTCGGATGGTTTTTCCATTGCTTTTAAGATTGAATCCCAGGCTGGGAGTGTGGCCTAGCATGTATGAAGCCTTGAGTTCAATTCCTTAATACCATAGAAAAAGCTAATGGTGCTGTGGCTCAAAGCCTTAAGCAAAAAAGTATCCAAGGACAATGCCCAAGCCCAGAGTTCAAGCCCCAGAGCTGGCAAAAAAAAAAAATGGAGTCCCAAATCTTTAGCATAGATGTGAAGTCACGTGGCTTCCATTCTTACCATGCACCAGTGAATCTCAGCAGCCCAGCCACTCCCGCTCTTCAAGCTAGAATTTTGCCTGTGCTTTTTCCTCTGCTGGAGATACATTTCTCACTTATTTCCCTGCCCTGGCCCCCATGATTTTTTTTTATCCTTTAGACCTCAGATCAGTTACCTACACTTAGAAAGGATCTCTGAGACCCATAGTCTAGATCAAATTCTTCTAAAATTTTATGTTATGGTATTTTGGAATCCTCATTAGCATTGACCATTGTTCCAATATTATAATTGCTTGATTTGTAGTTTATGTCTCCGATTCAAATGTACGCTCCCTCAGACAAAGGACCATTTTTTTCACTCTTGTGGGGTTAGACCATCAAGTTCTGCCTCACTCGTCACTCAATAAATATTTCACACATATCCTTTTGAATGTATGAATAGGTTTGAGATACTATGAGCTTTGCTTTTCTCATGTTCTAACTCCTCAACTCTATGATCATCACATTTCTAGAGTAAATAATTTGCTCAAGACTAGGCTACTCAGAACATATTGAACACTTTCAACCATATCTGTTGCCAACATCAAACTCCAGGGAAGTTCATGGAATTAGAATTCAAAAAAAAAAAAAAGCAAAGAAAAGAGGCAGCTCCAGAATGGCTGTGTTACTGTGTCCCTGTGGCCTGCCTTCTTCTTTTTCTTTTCATCACCACCTTCATTTTCCCTCAGCTGGGAAATGTATATCCCCAGCCAACCTGTGTACCATGAAGACTCCGCAATGATAAAAGGTGGGAATGAAGCTCCTGTCTTCAGTTTCATCTTCTTGACCCTCATGCAGCCGTGCTACAAGGTGGATTACTGCCTGCACCTGGGGAAGGTCATTCACAACTCTGTGTTCTGAAAACAGCCATGTGCTGCCAAGAGAGAGAGCTGACCAGCTTACAAGCTCAAGGGAAGAAAAAAAAAGGTTTTCAGTTAGATGTACAACTTTCACCTTCGGAAAAGATGAAGGGTAAAGAACAAAAGCATAAAGATGTGTGTGTGTGTATGTGTGTGTGTGTGTGTGTGTGTATGCACGTGTGTGCAAGCAGCATATGTGTGCTGGTCTAGGACCTCCTGTTTTCATGCAAATTCAGTCTCAGCTGAAATTGACATGGTGGCCGCTGTGCTGGCTCCTGAAGATGGCTCTGGTCTGAAGCCTTGAGGCCTTCACCTGCTTTGTCTCTTCCTCTCGGACTCCATCTGTGAAAGTAGAACACAGATGCAGAATCCATGCTCCCTACTAGAGCACATTATCACAAAACACAACTGCTCACCAGAAAAGAAGTGAGAACAAAGCATTTCTTTCACAGAGCACAGAATGTTTGTTTTCTAAGACCATTTTGTAGTCATTGTAAAGAAAAGTAAAATTCAATATATAGTTATCTTTCTTAGGGAAAAAATAAAATGTGCCAAGATGGATATTTATATTCGTTTTCTTGCCACATCTGCCCTACATTACTCCCAGTTTTCAGGAGAAAGAGCTTTTTTTTTTTAAAGCTTCTGTTATGATTTGGATGTGCAAATGATAGATTATTATGTGTTCAGAGTTTTGGGGTAAGATTATAATATTTATTTAAAATATTCCCCAATTTAGTGTCAAGGATAATAGCCAACATTGTAGAGATTTCTATTAAAAGTCTTGATTATCAATTAAGTTGTAAATAATGTTATGATATCCCATAATTAAAAAAACTGCTTGACATCTGCATGTCTTGTATTTATTTATTTATTGTATTCTATTGTTGGGGTGATGTATCCTGGAGTTCATTTTGCCTAGCCTCATCCTATATGGCCTTATGTACACAGATTTTGAGCTACTGCAATCCTCTGCTAGGAGAATCCTAGATGTCTACTAATTATTACAAATGAGGGAAACCATTTTGTCTATGTTTCTTTGGGTCTGGCTTACTTCACTTAATATGATTTTTTCCAAGTTTTTCAATTTCCTTACAAATGGGGGGATGCCATTCTTTCTGATGGCAGCATAGAATTCAACTGTGTATAAATACCACATCTTCTTGATCCATTCATCTACCGAGGGGCATCTGGGATATTCGCCGTATCTTAACTATGGTAAATAGTGCTGCAATGAACATCGTTGTGCTAGTGGCTTTAGTACGTGCTTGTTTCTGGACATTTTGGTAGATGCCCAGAAGTGAGATTGCTGGGTCATAGAGGAGCTCTGTTTAGTCTTTTGAGGAATTACATACTGCTTTCCAGAATGGTTGAATAAGTTTACACTCCTGCCAACAGTGTATTCGAGTTCCTTTTTGGCCACATCCCTACCAGCATCTGTTGTTATAAGTTTTCTCGATAATGGCCTTTCTTTGAAGATTTGTTTTTGATGCATGTCTTGTTATTTAGAGAACAGCACAGTGCAGAAGTGATAGTTTGCCTTTGGGAAAAAAATGCTTTAATGGTGTAAATACTAAAATGATTCTTTCAATACTTAATTATTATTATACTCTGGAACACTCATGTGTTTTAGGAAAGTTGGGAAAGCCTTTGTTTCTCCATCTCTGCTTAGCTGTAGATACATGTGATCCCTTAGCCTGGAGATTAATACCCCACTCAGTCCCTGAACTTAGGTCATCCTATGTCACACCCTTATCAGGGAGTTTCTTTTTTTTTTTTGCCAGTCCTGGGCTTGAGCTCAGAGCCTGAGCACTGTCCTTGGACTTTCTCAAGGCTAGAACTCTACCACTTGAGTCTCAGAACCACTTCCAGCTTTTTCTATATATGTGGTACCAAGGAATCGAACCTGGGTCTTCGTGCATGCTAGGCAAGCACTTTAACCACTAGGCCAAACTCCCAGCCCTCAGTGAGGATTCTTAAGTAACACTTGTTGCTGTCTGTCCAGTATTTACTGACTTGGAATGATGTCTTTCTTTTACTGGCCTGCAACTTTCAGTTTAGCTTGCACCTTGACATTGTTTATTTATTTATTTATTTTTATTGTTGGGGTAATATATAGAGGGGTTACAGTTACATTTTTCAGGTAGTAGATGCAATACTTTTCATGCATTGATACCCCTTCTCATGTTTATTGTCCCCATTTGGCTCCCCTCACCCCCTCCCAATCATCTCATTTTCCCCTTCCCTTTCCTATTTCAAATAAACAAATAACCGTATATACAATATACCAGGTAACAAAATCAGATATGTAATAAGCACTTTGACATTGTTATTTGTGCATGCTAGACCCTGCAGTTCAGAGAAATTACTGGTGATAACCAATGCTTAAGTGCTTTAGTCTTTATGTGTTTGGCCCACTTCTAAGTGTGTCGCCTAAGTCTAGTTTATTTGTTCTTCATAATAACTTCATGAGGAAAGTGCTATTATTATGCCTTTTATTAAACAGAAGGAGATTGAGTACAGTGAGGCAAAGAAAATTGCCCTAAGGTTAAAAAGCAGCATGACTTAAGTCAATCCATCTAATTTTAATATTCATATCCATAAGCAGTATATCATAATAATACAATAGTCGATATCACATTAGGCAGGGAATTTCTTCAACCACATGAATGAGCTTTTCAGTCCCGAGGATTGAAGTCAGGGTCTTGTGCTTTGCCTGCTCAGCAGGCACTCTTAATATGTGAGTCACACTTTCAGCCCCTTTTTGTGTTAGCTATTGCTTTATTTCTAGGCTGGCCTGGGCTGTGATTTTCCTGCCTGTGCTTCTCCATGTTGCTGAGGATGACAGACATGCAACACTGTATCCAGGTAAATGGAGTCTTGTGAACTTTTATGCCTCAGCTGGCTTTGAACTACCATTCCATGATCTTTGCTTCCAAGTAGCTAAGATTATAGGCCTGTGTCACTGAGCCCAGAGACTGCCAAATTTCAATAGTTGTGTCCATTCATGTTTGGATACCCATCGTGCTAAAGTCTAAATATGAGTTCTGCCTTGGAAAGTTTGTGAGGGAGGTTTTTCTCAATCTCTTGGAACATGCTTTATAGCTACATTTAGGCTCCATTTGTTCTCATCTAATCCACAACAGACAGTGTGTTTCTATAGCATGCACCAAAAAAGGAAAAGGCAAGGTTTACCTCTGTCTTGTTAAGATAGGCCTGATTTATATGACACCTATTTCAAGGTAGTTTACACAAGATATCAGCCAGTAGGTACAAACAAAGCCATACAGAAGCTCAGAAGGGAGCCCTTTCAGAGATTTTCGTGAAGAATATGTGAACTGAGAATTGAAGGGAATGCAGAACCTATATTAAGATTAAGAAATGGGAATACCAAGTTCAACAACAATGGTAACCAAAAATGTCTATCAGCAAAAGCAAGTAGTAATTGACAAGGGGTACCAAAGTTTGAGCTCTTGAAGTCTGCTAGGTAGGTGTCAGTTAAAGTGGAAGGGAAAAATCTGCTTCTGGGTATCACTTTCCAGAGCACTAACAACCTTCCTCATATTTAAGAACAGAAGTTTCAAGAAACTTCTACCAGCACCTGTGACTCATATATACACCAAGAGATGACCACAAGAGTTCTTGTAATGGGCAAGATACTAAAATAGAAGTCACACATGGAGATCTTGGGATAAAGCTTTCTGGCTTTGGGGGAGGGTGAGTGGAGTGATTTATTTATGTCAGAAAGGCAGAGTGTTCTACATGATGACTAGATTTTTTTAAAGAATTTATTAATGTTGATTTTTATATCATATTTTAAATGACAAGTTTAACAAACAAGTGTTCAAGGAGGGAATCTATTTACAACCACTGGGATTTAGTATTTAGAACTTAATCAAAATTAGGCTAAGGGTTTGTATGTCATAGAAACATATTAATTTAAGAAAAAAACATGTCTATAGAGTCATAGGTTTTTATGTCTATATAGTTATGTTTATATTTCCATTACCATGTTCATAGCTTTGGGTATGCAGTTATTGAGTCCTCGCTCTTGTACTCTTTGGATTTAATAGCCACATATTAGGGATACCATGAGCCTTTTGTTCCTTAGGTCTTGACTTGTCTCACTCAACATGATTCGTTCTAGGTTCATCCATTTCCCTGTGAATGCCATTATTTTATCTTGTCTGTTGGCTATGTAGAATTCCATTGTGTATATATACCACATTTTCTGTATCCATTCATCTGCAGTAGGGCATCTGCATTGTTTCCATCGCCTGGCTATTGTGAATAGTGCAGAGATGAACATAGCTGAGCAGGTGTGCTTGTAATATCCTGGGTCATGATGTTCAGGATAGATGCCCAGAAGTGGTATGGTGGGATCATAGGGAAGGTCTATTTTCAGTTCTTTAAGAAACCTCCACACTGCTTTCCAGAGTGGCTGAACTAGTCTACATTCTCACCAGCAGTGTAGTAGGGTTCCTTTTTCTCCACAACCCCGCCAGTACCTGTCATTGTCTGAGTTCAAAATCTTGGCCATTCTTGTTGGGGTAAGGTGGTATCTTAGGATTGTTTTTATTTGCATTTCCTTTATGACCATGGATGATGAACATTTTCTCATATGCTTTTCTGCCATTTTAATCTCTTCTTCTGATAAGTCTCTCTTTAGTTCCCTTGCCTATTTAGTGAATGGTTTATTGGGTCTGGGGGGTTAGTTTCTTGAGTTCCCTGTAGATACTGGATATTAAGCATTTGTCAGATGTATTGTTGGTGAATATCTTTTCCCAGTTGGTTGGCTGTCTCTCTACTTTTACAACTATGTTTTTATCTGTACAGAAACTTTTTATTTTTAGGTAGTCCCATTTATTGAGTCTCTCTCCAATCTGTTGTGACCCTGGGATTCTGTTCAGGAATCTTTTGCCTATGCCTACGAGTTCCAGTGTCTCTCCTACTTTATCATGTAGCAGTTTCATGGTTTCCGGTCTGACATTGAGGTCTTTGATCCACTTTGAGTTAATGCTTGTGCATGGTGACAGGCTAGGGTCAATTTTTACTTTTCTGCATGTGGCTGCCCAGTTTTGCCAGCACCAATAATTGAATAGGCTGTGTTTGTTCCACTGTATATCCTTGGCTCCTTTGTCAAATACAAGTTGACTATAGGTATGTGGTTCTATTTCTGGGTCTTCTATTCTGTTCCACTGATCTTCTGGTCTGTTTTTGTGCCAATACCAAGCAGTTTTTGTTATTATGGCTCTATAGTAGAGTTTGAAGTCTGATATTGTAATGACACCAGCATTGCTCTTTTTGCCTAGAATTGTTTTGGCTATTCTAGGTCTTTTCTTGTTCCATATGAATCTTTGGATTATATCTTCAATTTCTGTAAAGAATGTCTTTGGGATTTTGATGGGGATTGCATTGAATTTGTATATCAATTTTGGCAGTATAGCCATTTTCACTATGTTGGTTCTCCCTAGCCAGGAGCATGGGATGTCTTTCCATTTCCTAGTGTCCTCTTTAATTTCTTTCGTTAGGCTTTTATAATTTTCATTGAATAATTCCTTTACATCTTTGGTTAAGTATATTCCTAAGTATTTTATTCTCTTGGGGGCTATTGCGAATGGGATCATTTTCTTGATTTGGCCTTTTGTTTGTGTATTGTTGGTGTACAAGAAGGCTACTGACTTCTGAAGGTTAATTTTGTATCCTGCCACTTTGCTAAAGTAGTTTATTAATTCCAGAAGTTTGGGAGTGGAGTTTGTTGGGTCACTCAAGTAGAGGATCATGTCATCTGTGAATAGGGATAGTTTAATTTCTTCTTTCCCTATGTGGATCCCTTTGATGTCCTTTTCTTGCCTTATTGCTCTGGCTAAGGGTTCCAGCACTATATTGAAGAGAAGTGGAGAGAGTGGGCATCCCTGTCTATTTCCTGATTTTAAGGTGAATGGTTCCAGTCTTTCACCATTTAGTATAATACTGGCTGTAGGTTTTTCATATATGGCTTTCACTATTTTGAGGAATGTACCTCTTATTCCTATTTTTTCTATTGCTTTCAACATGAATGGATGTTGTATTTTGTCAAATGCCTTCTCCACATCCAGAGAAATTATCATATGATTCTTATCCTTAGCTCTATTGATGTGATGTATTACATTGATTGATTTGCGAATGTTAACTTTGCATTGTTTAGAATTCGTCTGACTCCACTGTGGTCTGATAGAATGCATGGGATTATATCAGTCCTCTTGTATCTGCTTAAGTTTTCTGTATGAACTATATTATATGATCTATTTTGGAGTGTGTTCCATGTGCTGCTGAGAAAAATGTAAAAAGTTTCACCCTTGGGTGGAAGACTCTGTGTATATCTGTTAAGCCTAGCTGGGCTATGGTGTCATTTAAGTCGATGGTATCTTTGCTTAACTTTTGTTGAGTTGATCTGTCATTTGTTGAGAGTGGTGTATTGAAGTCTCCCACTATGATTGTGTTTGAGTCTATCTTGTTCTATAATTCTAAGAGAGTTTGTTTGACGAATTTGGGAGCTCCCATGTTGGGGGAGTAAATGTTTATAACTGTAATATTATGGGAATGCATTGTACCCTTTACTGGCTGTCTCTATCTTTATGTACTGATTTTACTGAGAAGTTAAGTTTATCGGAGATTAAGATTGCTACTCCTGCTTTTTTGCTTGGTGCATTGGAGTGGAAAATTCGTTTCCATCCTTTCACTTAGAATTTGTTTCTGTCTTTGGCAGTGAGGTGGGTCTCTTGGAGGCAACATATGGATGGGTGGTGTTTCTTAATCCAGTCTGCTGCTCTGTGTCTTTTGATTGGATTGTTCAGCCCATTCACATTTAGGGAAATTATAGAGAAGTGGTCAGTGTCCATTGCCATTATTTATTTTTACTTCTAAGTTTCTTTCTCTCTCTTTTTTTCCCCTTTTGTGTTTAGTGAATTATAGATATTCACTTCTTGATGCGGATTCTTGATGTTCTACAATTTGTTCTCGATTAATATTTTTTTGTAATGCTGGTTTAGTGTGCACGTATTCATAAAGCTTCTCTTTGGAGTGAAATATTCTTGTTTCTCCTTCAAATGAAAATGCTAGTTTTGCTGGATATATCAGTCTGGGTTGGTCTTCAGGACATCAATGATGTTTTTCCAAGCTTTTCTTGCATTTAGAGTTTGCGTGGAGAGATCTTCTGTGATTCGAATTTTTTTTTCCCATTGTAGTATAGCTCTTTCTTTTTTTTTGTAGCATTTAAAATCAATTCCTTGGTATTCGGGTCTAGTGTCTTTACTATGGTATGTCTAGATGAGTTCCTTCTAGGATCTTGCCTGTTTGGAGTCCTGAAACCTTCAATAATGTGAGTATTTTCCCTTTTGAGGTTGGGGAAGTTCTCTGCTATGATTTTGGTGAATAAGGGTTGCATTCCTTTGTCCTGAAATTTGGCCCCCTCATCAATCCCTATTATATGAAGATTAGACTTCTTTGCTGCCTCTGCCAGTTCCTGGAGTTCTCTCTGGTGGATTCTGACTGATTTTTCCAAGGTGGAGATTCTCTGTTCCAGCTCTTGTGTTTTATCTTCCGTTCCTGATGTTCTATTCTCCATCTCTGTCAATCTGCTGCTTAATGCCTCCATTTTTGCTTGAAGTGTGGACACTGAGCTGATTATGTCTGCTGAGAGGGTATTGAACTTTTCTTCCACTTCTCTTTTGAATTTGAAGAGTTCCTTGGAAATTTCTTGCTTTTGTTTTTGGAATTCAGCCTTCATTTCCAAAATCAGCTCCTTGATTTGGGTCATATTTCGTGTCTCTTCAGGTGTCATTTCTTGGGATGTTGACATCTCTCTCGTCCCTTCGCTTTTGTTTCCCTTTGGGCTTTGTGTGGGACTTTGATTATTTATGTATGTCGTAATTTGTCTTTGTGCTCTTCTAGGCATTGAGAACTCTTGTAGTTCGCTCTGTGGTCAATAGGTGGCGGTCTTTACTTAGATTGGGACTGGTGGTTCTCAGCCAAATTGATTCCTCTGCTGACTAGGTCAGAGTTTGCAGTTTTTGCAGGTGTTCGGCTTGTTCTCAGAGGCTGTGTGCTGCTGTACGACTAGCCCAACCAGTGGCCTCACAGTGGGCCGTGGGATGGGTCTGCAAGCTTCAGTCTCTGCGGGCTGAGTGGGATGGTTGGTTTTCCTGTGCGGCTTCCAGGAGCGGCCCCTGGCCAAGGGTCTGGAGTTTGGGAGTTTCCAGGGACTCTCAGGCCAGCAGGTATCCTCTCTGTTCCCAGGGGCAGGGCCCAGCTGAGGAAGTGGGCTCCAAGGGCGGAGCAGCGTCTTTCTGGTTCTCAGGAGGCAAGCTGGGCTACTGGTCGGCCTTTCAGTTCCCTGCTGTGGTTCCACCGCTATGACCAGGAGTCTGTGACTGTGGGGGGGCCCCTCGGTGCTGTCTTGGTCAGGATTCCCAGCTGGAGGGTGCCCAGCTCAAGATTTGAGTGGGACAGATGATGGTTCCCAGACTCCCACAGACCCCATCCGCTGTTGTAAGGCAAGGTCTCAGCGCCCCCCACTCTCCAGACCCAGTTGCCTGGGAGAGGAACCTGTTGGGCGGGTGGGAGCCAGGACACCCATGCCCTCTTTGGTGGGGTGCTGGGTTTTTGTGTCTGCCCCCGTCTGTCTCCAGTCCTCCAGTCCGAGGCCTGGGGGAGGAGGCTGTTGGGCGGGTGGGGGCTGGGACACCTCCGCCTCCCTTGGTGGGGTGCTGGGTGTTAGCGTCCGCCCGCCGGTCAGTTTCCAGTCAATGACCTGAGGGAGGGGGCTGTTGAAGGAAGGGACAGGATTCTAAATTCCTTGCCCCCCTGCTCCTGCCAGTCTTTCTCTGGTGGGGTGGAGGGGTCTGAGTTAAGTTCTATAGCTTAGCACCAGCTCTGCATTCCCGATTGGTTTGGGGACCCGCTGGGCTACTCACTCCTCGGTGTTTGCTGTGGGTGCTGCACGGTGTTCGAGAATCATTCACTCCCCTCAGATCTCTGCCACCACCTGTGGTCCGCGTCTGGGTTCCGCTGCTTCTGTGGCTCGCTGGCCCGGTCCTATGCTGGTTTCTGCAGCGGTCAGGGCCCGGTGCCCTCCGCCGCCGCTTTTCGCAGCTTGGAGCTGGCTCGAGGGGTGGGGGAGGGGTCCTTGCGTTCCAAATTCTTTGAGAAAGTTGGATGTGAGCTTTATCTGGATTTCTTTTCTGATTTGAGTCCTTCTCCGTTGCTTCTTGAGTTTGTTGTTGTAGATTTCTCTCTTTTCTCCCTGGTTCTCTCTTTTTGTTGGAGAGATCTAGGCAGCGTCCCTATTGTCTTGGCGCCATCTTCTGCCTCCCATGATGACTAGATTTTAAATCCGATCTTCTTCCCTTACTAGGACCCTTTAATGTATTATTTAAATATCTAGAATACTGGTTTACTTTGTTTGTGAGGAAGGATACTGGTTGAATGTGTGGACTTCTTTATAGACTTCCTGGGTTCAAATATCTCTATTGCAAAGTCTTAGATATACAATATTTAGCCTTTTATTGCATTGATTTCTCCATCTGTAAAAATGGGATAAACAATTCACAAAGTTATTGCAAAGATCAGTGAATCCATTTAAGAAATAATAGTGTCTAACAGAGTTGAAATGCTCGATGTTAATTGTTAAATTTGCCAAGTGATGGTAAGGTAACTATTTTCATTTTTTTTTGAAACAGGGTCTTGTGATATAGCTGCCTTAGAACTTTTAGATATGGTTTTTGAAAGTTCTTTTTAATTTGTTTTGCTATTTTGTTTTCATACATTCATATAAAGCAATTCAATCACATTCACTCTTATTATCCTCTCCTTTCTTCTCATGATATGGGGTGCCTTTTCCCCAAGCATGCATTTTATATTTACATTTTTTGTAGGCCTACATTCTATATATGAGGGAAAAACACTATAGTTCTTTTCTTTGTTTCTGTTTGTTTGTATATTTGTTTGCTTACTTTTTGCCTTTTTTTAGTTGATTGTGGGGCTTGAACTCTGGGCCTGGTGCTGTCCCTGAGCTCTTCAGCTAAAGGCCATTGTCATTTTCTTTCTTTCTTTCTTTTTTATTGTCTGGATAATGCATAGAGGGGTTATGGTTACATTTGTCAGGTAGAGGGTGCATTATTTCTTCTTCTTCTTCTTCTTCTTCTTCTTCTTCTTCTTCTTCTTCCTCTTCCTCTTCTTCTTCTTCCTCTTCTTTTCCTCTTCTTCTTCTTCTCCTTCTCCTTCTTCTCCTCCTCCTTCTCCTCCCCCTCCTCCTTCTTCTCCTCCTCCTGCTGCTCCTCCTCCTCCTCCGCCTCCTCCTCCTCCTCCTCTTCTTCTTCTTCTTCTTCTTCTTCTTCTTCTTCTTCTTCTTCTTCTTCTTCTTCTTCTTCTTCTTCTTCTTCTTGTGGATCATGGGAATTGAACTGGCCTGGATGTTGTCCCTGAGTTCTTCAGCTCAAGGCTACCACCCTACCCTTGAGCCCAGACCCACTTCCCATTTTCTAGAGGTTAATTGGAGATAAAGAGACTCAGGTCTTTTTGTGCCCAAGCAACCTTGATCCTCAGATCTCAGCCTCCTGAGTAGCTAGGATTACAGGTGTGAGCCACCACACCTTCGTTTTGTTTTCTCCCCTTCCCTTCCCTATTTCAAATAAACAAATAAATGTATATACAATATACTAGGTAACAAAGCCAGATAGTGTAACAATATGAGATTAACCAAAGGGCAAAAAAAAGAAAAGAGAAGAGAAATAACATAGTACATTAAAAACAACAATCACACAAATAAAGCTCTTGTTTCCATATCCTGGAGATCCTTTCATTTAGTCTCATCTTATATAATCTTATGTGCCTAGGTTTTGAGCTATTGTAATCCTCTGCTAGGAGAGTTCTAGATGTGGACTAATTATTACAAATGAGAGAAATCATTGAGCCTATGTTCCTTTGGGTCTGGCTTACTTCACTTAATATGATTTTTTCCCAAGTCTTTCCATTTTCTTACAAATGGACAATGCCATTCTTTCTGATGGCAGCATAGAATTCCATTGTGTATATGTCCCACATCTTGTTGATCCAATTATCTACTGAAGGTCATCTGGGTTGGTTCCATATCTTTTTTATGGTAAATAAATGCTGCAATGAACATCATTGTGCTAGTGGCTTTAGTATGTCCTTGTTTCTGGACATTTGGGTAAATGCCAAGTAGTGGAATTGCTGGGTGATAGGGGAGCTCTATATTTAGTCTTTTGAGGGACCGCCATACTGCTTTCCATAGTAGCTGAAAGGGTTTACACTCCCACCAACAGTGTAGTAGTGATCCCTCCTTGCTGCATCCCTTCCAGCATCTGTTGTTATTAAATTTCTTGATAATGGCCATTCTAACTGGAGTGAGATGGAATCTCAAAGCTGTTTTGATTTGCATTTCTTTTATGGCCACAAATGTCAAGCATTTCTTAATGTGTCTATAAGCCATTCTTATTTCCTCTTCAGAGAAGACTCTTTTTAAGTCTTTAGCCTACCTTTTAATGTGATGGTTGTTTCTTTGAAGATTTGTTTTGGAGAGATTCAGCTATAGGTATATTTTTTATATATGAGGCCCTTGTCTGTTGTATGGCTAGTGAAGATCTTTTCCCACTCTGTGTGCTTTCTATTTAGCATGCTAGCTACATCCTTTGCCATACAGGAGCTTTGCAGTTTAATGCAGTCTCATTTGTACAAACTTTCTTTGATTTGTTGTGTTTCTGGATCTTTATTAAAAAATTTTCAACCTGTGCAAAGGAGACCTAGTGTATCTCCTATTACTTCCTATATAGTTTTCAGGGTATTTGCTTTTACCCTGGAAATCTTTGATTCATTTGGAATTAATTCTGGTGACAGAAAGATCCAACTTTAGTTTTCTGTAGGTGCTTAACCAGTTCTGCCAGCACCACTTGTTGAAGAGGCTGTCTTTCTTCCATTCTATTTTTTTTTTGGCCCCCTTATCAAAGACTAGGTGGCCATAGGTCTATGGGTTGATTTCTGGGTCTTCAGTTCTATTCCATTGGTCCTCAGGCCTGTTCTTGTGCCAGTACCAAGATGTTTTGGTTACTATAGCTCTGTAATAGAGTCTAAAGTTTGGTATTGAAATTCCTTCTGTGCAGTTCTTTCTGCTAAGGATCATTTTTGCTATACGGTGTCTTTTATTATTCCATATGAAATTTTGGATTGCCTCTTCTATTCCTTAAAAAATGACATTGAGATATTGATGCTTAATGTCATTTTCTTTGCATTTCTTTTATATGTAAATATTTTGAGCTAAAGCTCTTCAGGTATTATTAATAAAGTGTACTTCTGTTGATAATAGTTTGTATAATTCATTTGTTGATATTAATTGGATTAATTATTATTTAATTTCTTGAGCTTTCATAGATTCTGAATATTATTCATTGTTCAATGATGACAAGGCAGACATTTTCTCTTACTCTGTAGCTTGTCTGTAGATTTTGATAGTAATTTCCTTTGCTCTGTAAACTTTCTAATTTATTTTATTTTTTCAATACACTGTTTGCTTTAGTCTTTACGAGGTCTTTTGGTAGCTACACAAAATGAGACACAGAGAACAAAAGTAAATTCCTCAAAGTCACAAAGGCATTAGGTATATAATATAGATGTATTAATATGCATAATATATAATATTTTTACTGAAGTAAAGTGTGTAGATCAAACTTTCTAATTTAATGCCACCCCATCTGTCAGATTTTTCTTAGTCCTGAGCAACTGGAGACCTATGCTTGAAGCTTCACATATTTTCACTATACTTTCCTTGAGTACTTCCAAAATTTCATGACTGACATTAAGGATTTTGAACCATTTGAGTTGATTTTTGACATGTTTAAAAAATCATTATTCTTAAAGAATTGTACAAAGGGGTTGTGATTTAACAAAGCAGTTGATGAATACAGTGGATCTTTGCCATACCTGTTAACATTGTCACCCTTCCTTCTCCTACTCCCCTCTTCCCTCAGTCTTCTGAATTTATGCAAGTACTTTGCCAATGATCTACATCCCAGCCAAATACATTGAATTTGTAGCTGTAGTTTTCCCCTTTTTTGCTGCTTAGCAAGAGTTAAGAGTCTCATGGACTTACCTGTCGATAATGGTTTTGAGTTGTGATTCTCAGATCTCAGCCTCCTGAGAAGCAAAGATTACAGGTGTAAACCACTGTTATAATGAAATATCTTGAGCAGATCTTAATGAAATCTTAGTAGACGATATGAGTTATATGCAATTAACACAGGCCACAAGATAGTGTCAGTTCATTTGAATTGGACTAATGTCTCTCAAATGACTTTTATACTAAAGTCTCTCATGTATAATGGAAATGGACTGTTTCACTAGGGTAAGTGTTTCTAAGGAAACTTTATGGAACTAGAAAAGCTCTAAACGTACCACTTTACATCTAAAGGAGAAGTTTACATGTCTATAAATAATGAATACAATTGTCTTGGGCCTAGGGAAACAGTGTTGATATTGTGTGCTTAGAATGGAAGACAGAATTAAAGAGAGATGCCCTAACTATTATGCATGCCGGAGAGAAAAATGTGTTCACATTATCTCTTGGCTATAAAGCATAAAGGGAGAAAGTGTTTGTGGGAATAAATGGAAAATCATTAGCTTTTTTTTTAAGAAGGAGAGGGAGAAAGTTAATGCATTTAGGCCAAACTGGCTTCTCAGAATATGGTAATGAAATGTATCTTCCCCTTCTTCAATCCTGCACCCTCCTTATTTTCTCTTTGTAGTTAACCTGAAGCTTTGGCCTCCAAGAGAAAGCTAATAATGTTGGAACTAAGGGGAGCATAATAAGAATGGTCTGTAGTATGTGCATTGTATTAACAAGTAATAGAAAAGTAGCATAGGAGTATTTTGCAAATAAATGCAATTCTACTAAGAGACATAAAAGAAAGTTAAATCTCGTCAGAGATTTTGTTTTTGCTCCAAGAGGGGAAATGCAAAATGGTAAACATTAGATTTAATTCCTCATAGAATTCAAGAAAATGACCCCAAATAAAATGATCCCAATATTTAACTATTTAAAGGAATATACAAGCCCAGGCAAATAGGTCACATCTAGCTTTCTAGCTGATCTAGGAGGAAGAAAGGGAAGACACAGACAAGAATATGTTGAAAGGAAAAAATGAACTGAAATTCTTCTATATTAAATAAGAAAACCTTTCTATCCAAAGTCCTTTGTTTCTAAGAAATGTATATATTCTTACATCTTCAATATATTCTAATATCTATAAAAATAAAATTATTGTTCTCTATATAGAATAAGTATGTTACAGTTGTTATTGATATATTTGAATAAATTTAACTATGTATAGGAAATACTTTTTTAGTGAGTATAGTGAAGTTACATATTACTAACACTAGTATTATAAAAATTAATACATAGCAATAGTGTGCTGTGATATAATGTTAACAATGTTAATAACACTATTAATAGTGTACACTGGTAAGCATTACATGAATATATCCAGAAGAAAAACTAAAGCCATAGATAATGACCAATGTATAAGAATAATGCTGCAGGCTAAGAAATAGCAGTATGACTCAACTTCTATAAAACGATGGGCAAAATCTTGCTGTTGTATTTTTTGTCCATCATGGGATTTGAACTCTGAGCCAGGGCATTGTTCCTGAGCTCTTCAGCTCAAGGTTACTGTCTACCCCTTGAGCCACAGTGCCATTTTCAGTTTTCTCATGGTTAATTGGAGATAAGAGTCTCTCATGGATGTTAGTGCCTAGTCTGGCTTTGAACCAAGATCCTAAGATCTTAGCCTTCTGAGTAGTTAGGATTACAGATGTGAGCCACAACAACTGGCCAAAATCTTGTTTTTATATATGCATTTATATGTACTGGTTAATCTAACTGCTTGTCAATATAATCACCTGGATGGGTATATAAAAAATACCTAAGGGCTAGAGTTTGGCCTAGTGGTAGAGTACTTGCCTAGCATGCACAAAGCCCTGGGTTCAAGTCCTCAGTACTACATACACAGACAAAGCAAAAGTGGTGCTGCGGGTCAAGTGACAGAGCACTAGCTCTGAACAAAAAGTGTCCAAGGATAGTGCTCAGGCCCTGAGTTCAAGCCCTGGGACTGGCAAAAAAAAATATAAATAAATAAAATAAAAAAT
The DNA here is from genome assembly GCF_031878675.1 of Megascapheus bottae. NCBI lineage: Eukaryota > Metazoa > Chordata > Mammalia > Rodentia > Geomyidae > Megascapheus > Megascapheus bottae. Next base: position 40,518,501 of record NC_143514.1, on the reverse strand, counting down.
ATCTAAGCACAAAAAAATATCCAAGCAATAGTTATTTTGAAGTTATAAATGACTCCAGATTTCTCACTTTTTTCTCATATTTTGTTATTTAATGATTAAAAAGTACTATATATTATTTTAATTAAATAAAAATCATTTCATTTAATTAAAAATAACAGAAAAAGAGCAAACTGGAATTTTTGTAATAAATATAGTAAGTTATTATTATCCTTTTATATCATGTATTGTAGATCAACATCAAATAATGAATCATATCTGGCTTATATCTGTAATCCTAGGTACTTGACTGGCTAAAATCCAGAGGGTCTTCAGTCAGAAAAGTCTCTGAGACACCCATGGAAAGTTGGATATGGCTATCATCCTAGCTTCCAAGGGAAATGTAAAATTCTTAGAACATGATTTAAGTACCACTTGCGCAACAGCACCACTGCTAGTGGTTAATTGGAGATAAGAGTATCACAGTCTTTAGTGCCCGAGCTGGCTTTGAACTGAAATCATCAGATCTCAGCCTTGTGAATAGCTAGGATTACAGGTGTGAGCCACTGTGCCCAGATAAGAAATTATTTTTATATGTTATTTTAAAAGCAGAATACTGTATCAGGATGGCAAATTATTTAATTTTTATCCTGGTGTTGAGCTGGTACTCAGGCCCTAGGTACTATCCCTGAGTTTTCTTGCTGAAGGCTAGTGCTCTATCACTTGGTCCAGAGCTCCACTTCCATCTGTTTTAGGGCTTAATTGAAGATAAGAGCCTCAGGGAGTTTGCTGTCTTGGTTGGTTTCCAACCTCCATTCTCAGATCTTGGACTCCTGAGTAGCTAGGATTACTGGCATGAGCCACTGGCTCCTGGCAGAAAATTATTTTTTTAAAGCTAAGAGATTCATTGTGGCTTACTGTCAATTGCTTTGGTAGATTCTGTGTTGATTCTTTTTTTGCATGTGGAAAAAATGTTAGAATTCCATTTCTGCTTCTCTCATCATAGCCATTTCCTTCTGTACTGCTTCCCATGAGAGAAGACATGAAGGTTATCTTGGGAGAAGTAACTAAATGTGCTTGCCCAAGTCCTCTCCCAGCTCCAGTCTTGGGCAGGCCTGGCTATCCAAAATTATATCTTCTTTTCTTAAATTGATTACTGGGAAGGATCCCAGCCAGGTAGCCTGTGAAAGTCCAAGCTAGGTCAGAGATAGATTCTATAAATTTGGCTTAGAAGGCAGTTAACAATAAAGCAGTGCAACTAAAATCTAAAACATTGTCTTCCAACTTGCTTTTCTTACCAGTAATAAAGCTGATGTTTCATCTTCATTTGTTTGAATTTTGCATCCTTCAAAAATCCCAAGAGATTGGGAAGAAAGACAACCATTAGCTATAGTACAAAAATCTCTCTAGTGGGCAACTCAACAGTGTTTACTTTGCAATGTGGTAGAGTAGGTGTTCTTTTCTGGGGCACACCTCATTCTAAGAATTCAAGTAAAGGGAACACAGGCTATATCTGTAAGAATGTCATTGTAAGCTGGGTGTGGTGGCTTGTGCCTGTAATCCTTGCTACTCAGGAGGCTGCGATCTGAAGATTGTGGTTCAAAGCCAGCCCAGGCAGTAAAGTCCATGAGACTCTTATCTCCAATTAACCACCAGAAAACTGGAAGTGGTGCTGTGGCTCAAGGGATATGATGGTAGCTTTGAGCCAAAGAGCTTAGGGGCAGCACCAAGTCCCAGAGTTCAAGTCTCATGACTGACCGAGAAAAATGTCATTTTACTTGTGATAGCAAAATTAAGATAAAGCCAGGTATCCATGGTTTACACTGTAATTCTAGCTATTCAGGAGCAGATATTAAGGATTGTAGTTTGAAGCACACCTGTGCAGCAAAGTCCGTGAGACTCTTATCTCCAGTAAACTATGAAAAGAACAAAACAGAAGTATATCTATAGCTCAAGTGGTAGAGCACTAACAAAAGAGGCTCTGGGATAGCACCCAGGCTCTGTTCAAGTCCAGGATTAATATGAGAGAGAGAGAGAGAGAGAGAGAGAGAGAGAGAGAGAGAGAGAGAGAGAGAGAGAGAGAGAGAGAGAGAGAGAGAGAGAGAGAGAGGCAGACAGAGAGAGACAGAGAAGGGGAAGGGGAGAGGAGAGGGTGAGAGAGAAAGAGAAATAAGAAAAGAAAATATATTTGTATATTATTTAATTTTACTAAAATGATATTGTAGAAGAATGTCATGGCATAGAAAGTTGTTTGTTATAAATCTTTAAATTTGGAACACTATAGAATAGTCTTTTCATATGATACCAGTTTGGTAATTTATTTATTACAAATATACCCATTTATTACAAATGATACCTCTTCTCATGTTTTGGCTCCACTTTCCCTTCCTCCACTCCTCCCAATCACCTTTTTTTTAATGAATGGTACACCATCATTCTTTTTGATGAATGAGTATAATTATTGTGTGTGTGTGCATCTATCTATCTATCTATCTATCTATCTATCTATCTATCTATCTATCTATCTATATGTTACCTTTTCTTGATCCATTCGTTCACTGAGGAGGCATGTGGATTAGTCCATATCTTGGGTATGGCAAACAGTGCTGTAATGAACATGGGTGTGCTGGTACCATTAGTGTGGCCTGGTTTATGCTCTATTGAGTAAATACCCTGGAGTGGGATTGCTGGGTCACAGGGAAGTCCTATGTTTAGTCTTTTGTGGAACCTCCATAGTGCTCTCTAGAGTGGTTGAAAAATTTATACTCCCACCAACAGTGTAATAGAGCTCCTTTGTGAACACATCCACACCTACATTTGTTATTGGTGGTTTCACTGAAAATGGCCATTTTACCTTGGGTGCGGTGGGATCTCAATGTGGTTTCAATTTGCATTTCCTTTATGGCCAGAGATGTAGAATATTTTTTCATGTGTCTACTGGCCATTCTTACTAAGTCTTTTTAAGTCACTAGCTTATTTGTTAATTGGGTTGTTGTTTCTTTGTGGATTTATTTTTAGTAATTTTTTTCAAAGTATATTTTAGATACTAGGCCCTTATTTGCTTTAAGTTTTCTAAGTGTGTTTGATTTAGATTTTCTGTTTGCTTTTTTATATGCTAGTAAAGTCATTAGGAAAATATTGTTAAAGTACAATTGAACAGTAGATGTAACAGACTCAATTTAGGATTATAATTTAAAAATATTCCTATGGGTTACTAGTTAGTAATTATGTTTACAATAATTTTAAAATGCAAGAAAGAAAAATATTTTTGTGGTTCATGGAGCTTGAACTCTGAGCCTGGGCTCTGTTTCTGAGCTCTTCAGCTCAAGGCTACCATCCTACCCTTGGGCTTGGGCGCTGTCCCTAAGCTCTTCAGCTCAAGGCTACTGTACTACCTCTTGAGTCACAGCCCCACTTTCTGTTTTCTAGTGATTAATTGGAGATGAACGTCTCATGGACTTTAGTGCTTGGGCTGGCTTTGAACTGCAATCCTCAGGTCTCAGCCTCCTCAGTAGCTAGGATTATAGGTGTTAGCCATGACACCCAGCTAAGACAGAAAACTTTCAACTAAAATGATTGAATGTTCCATGTGTCCCAAAGTGTTAATCTCCTAGCTTTCCTATCTGTATGAGCTTATATCTTCTAAACCTCAAAAGATCAAAGTATATATTTTCCAGAACCATGGAGGATGAAAGATCATTGATAAAGAATTGATTCTGTCACAAAATATGCTGACACCTAGGCGGGGAGTTTGGCCTAGTGATAAAGTGCTTGCCTAGCATGCACGAAGACCTGGGTTGGATTCCTCGGCTGTGGCTCAAGTGGTAGAGCTCTGGCCTTGAGAAAACCCAAGGACAGTGCTCAGGCTTTGAGTTCAAGCCCCAGGACTGACAAAAGATGCTGACATCAAATTTAAACTTTATTTCAATCATATATTCCTATATCTAAAATATATTCATATATCTGATTCCCCCAAGTTTTCATATTCCTTTGTATTGTATGTTGGTAAGAGTCCACATGAGTGAGGAATATGCACTTAAACCTTTTTTTTTTATTTAAGAGAAAGTGGGAACAGGATCATGGCCTAGTGGTAGACCTTGCCTAACATGCACAAAGCCCTGAGTTTGATTCCTCAATACCACATACACAGAAAAATCCAGAAGTGATGCTGTGGCTCCAGTGGTACAACATGAGCCTTGAGAAAGCCCAAGGACAGTGCCTAGGCCCTGAGTTCAAACCCCAGGATTGGCAAAATACAAGAAGAAAGGAAAAGAAAAACTAATATCTGGTTGTTTATAAAGTAATTATAAGTAATGATAAAGTTATTGAAACTTCCTCACATTGTCATTTCTTGAAAAAGAAGTTATGGGTTAAAGTAGCTTGTATTAGATCTAATAATATAAGTTAGCAAAACTAGACAGAAATTCAGTCTTCTAAGAATGGATACTGGAGCCGACTTCTAGTGACACACATCTGTAATCCTAGTACTTAGGTGGCTGAGATTTGAGGATCAAGTTTGAAGCCAGGCCAAGCAATAATACTTCAATGAGCCAGTGGAGGTGTAGTTCAAATGATAGAACACCCTTCTTGAGAGAAAAAGCTCAGCAAAAGTGTGGGGTCTGGAGTTTAAGCTTCAAGAATGATGCACATGCACACAAACACATAGAAAGCATTCATTATCTACCTTAGAAAGCCCAGGACCATGTAAGCTGTTTTTAAAAGTCTGATTTTTAGGAAAAACTTTCTAAAAATAAAATATTCAAGTGTTTTAATGAAGTCTTATGTAAATATTTAGAGTTATATTTTACTGCCCATGTATTCTCTGAATAATCAAGCTAAACCTTCCATTGCTAGATTTTTAAGTCAATAGTTGCAGAGTACATTAAAGAATAAATTAGAACTTATAATCAATAGAGATATCACAGTAATTTCAATGGTCACAACTTTTCATGTAAAATATTGAGAATTTTTGGAAATCTGAAACAGTAAAAATGTTATTACTTAACTGAGTAGAAGTATTTCCTGTTAATTAGAAATTTACTTAACTGAATGACTTACTTCACTGAATGAAGAGCTTCCCGTTAATTAGAAATTAAAACTGATTAGCATGTTCTGAATTTCTTAAGATGCCTTCAATACATGGATTTTCTCTCATGACAAACAGCAAAATCTGTTGTTAAAGTACGTTCAGTTAATTAGAAATTAGAATTGATATTGTATATTCTGAATAAGATGCTCTTAATGCATGGATTTTATCTCTCTACAAGCAGCAAGATTATTTTTCTACTGCTAATTAGTGGCTATTGTTTCTGGAAGAAATGATCAGAAACATTTTTAGACTTCAAAATCTGTGTGCTAAAAAAACTCAAATCCTTTAACCCAATTTTATCTAATATGTAAAAATACTAAAAAGAAACTGTAAGAAATGCTTTGTAGTATTAATTGACTAAAAGAATGTATCTTCTAGCTGAGTGATCATGGCTCAAATTTGTAATCCTACTTTCTCAGGAGACTGAGATCTGAGGATCATGGTTTGAAGCCAGCCTGGGCAAGAAAGTCTGTGAGGATCTTATCTCCAGTTAATCAGCAAAAGGGCAGAAATGGAGGTATAGTTCAGGTAGTAAACCACTAACCTTCAGCAAAAGAAGCCTAGGGCTTGAGTTCAAGTCCTAGGAATGGCACAAATGAAAAAAGCAAGAATACATCTACCCAGGAGATCTACCAAGGTACAGATCTTCTATCTAATAGACCCTCATTTTGAGGACATGGAAACTGATTGATCCCATCACCAATCACTGATAAAGGAGTTAAAGCTAATTTTCTGTCCACAGATACCAAGAAATATGTCCATTTCCAACCACAGATCTACATAGGAGCTTAGTCTCAGGGAAGAGCTTAACTCCTGTGTGTTTGATGTTTGTCTCATTCACGAGATTCTGAGTGTTATAGATTGGATCTTGAAAGTTTCCCAAAGCCTTTGTGTTAAACATTTTCTTTTTTTTTTTTCTGGGATGGCATTATGGAGATAGTGGAACCTTTAGAAGGTAGGGCTTAGGGAAAGGTCCTCAGGTCATTGGAGCTAAGCCCATGGAAAGGTTTATGAGACCCCAAACTTTCCTTCTTCCTTCCCCCTCCCCCTTTTAAGCTTCCTGATCATGAGATAAATGTATTTTCTCAATCATATACTCTTACCATAATGTGCTGCTTTTGCCACAGGCCCAAAGCAAGGAGCAAAACCATCATGAACTGGAATCTCTATCTTTCACTTTGTAAGCTGAGTAGCTAATTTTTATTCTAGTGATGGAAAATGGATAGTGCACTAACAGGCGCCAGCTTTTAGGGAACAAAATGGAACCATGGGGAGCGACATTTTCTACAGTGAAGAAAGACTGATATTATAAACCAAGCATTATATCCTTGTTCTTCAGAGAAGCAAGCTGCATTACTTGGGGGATGAGTGTGGTATTGATAATAGGACTTGCTTGCACTCAGCTACACTGTTGGTTTATATCCATGCTGGGGAGACAGAGGGCTTCTACTTCAGGCCATACACACTACTTGGAACAGGAAGTGGTTTAATACAGATGCTTACCAAAATGTTGCAAGGACTGATGGTCCCAGTTAGGGCGTCCCAGGAGTGACATCCTGAACAATGCTATACAATATTGGCTTGTCAGGGGAATCACCATGTTATACTCTTATCCCCATGGAAAGGGAGAGCCAATCAGTATCTGAAAACAGAATGTATCACCTTATTCTCTAGTAAGGAGTCAAAGATACTACTACTATTGGAAACTTACCAAGCAATTTGGGAAAGGTTGTTTTTAATGTTTTACCTTCTAGGATGCAATGATCTCATGTGCGACATCTGTGACAGACCATACATGTGAATCAGAAATTGTGTCTGATGCACAGATAATTTTGCTGTGGGATGACTCCAGTATGAGATTCCTCTGGGCACTCAAACAATGCTGTCAGGAGAACTGACTCAGATAAATGCCTAAGGGCATTTTCATTCTTATTTTGAAGGAATGGCATAGGCAGTCTTGGGCAGAGAAATGCCAGGGTGATCTTTCAGGTCTACTGCTATCCAAGCATGTAACACTTGAGCGTCAGAAAAAGAAAGAGAATGAAGGTCCTGCTAGAAATAGAATCAATAAACTAAGGCAGATTTGCCAATGTATGCAAGCTCCATTAGGCTGATCAGAGAACTATCATTCTAATGCCAACAAGAAGATAAAGAAAGTTCTCAAAACTCACAGTCTAACAAACTCCTCCTTTAATTTATGTGAATCATTTCAATATTTTGAAGGTCATGAAACTTACAGCGAGCAAACTGATTTGCCCAAATCACGTTGGAGTAGAGCTATCATCTGGCTCACTGCAAAGTGAATAATAATTTTACCAGGACATTTTTTACTTAAAGCCAATCTTGCCTTAGATTTCCTTGTTTAACAAAACCATTTGCTCTTCTTATCCCTATGTAACAGGAACACAGCGGTAGGGTTCCAGTTCTGCTTCGCTGATATTCTGTTAGCTTCTTTAGCTCCAGTGCTGGCATTTACTTCAGGTTGGTGACAAGATGGCTGCCAAAGGTTCAAGACTCACATCCAAGCATGATGATGATATGTAGAGGAAAAGAATCCCTTTCAGATCACAGAAATTTCTCCTAACAAGACCCTTCCTACCCCATGATTCTCTCCTCTCTAACTCACCAGAATAAATTTTCTTCTCTGAATCCATTCTTGGGAAAAGGATTGAGTAACAACCATAGTTGGAGTAAAGCCCAGGGATCTGAGGGAAAGTGGTACTTACACAGTCAATCATGCTAGAAGGAAGGTGAGGGGAATAGAGGCCAGGCAAGCCAGAATCGTGCTGATGCAACCTTTTTATTGAATACTTAACTATTTCCCTAAGGGAAAAATGATGAGAAAACTACGCTTGCTAAGAGTTTTGCTGAGAATAAGGCAAACCTGGGAAATGAGAGGAAGAGAAGGCATGGCCCCTCAAGAGCTGACATCCTTTGTGCCTCTGTTCATTCAAAGTTTCATTTAATGAAAAAAGAATTCAGCAGAACAGAAGTCTGAGGGAGTAGCCTTGCATTCACTACAGATAAAGAAGAGAAGTTCATCACATTTCTACTTTGCCTCTGGATGACTCCGAAACTATAGAATGTAACACAGTGTGTGATGAGTAGAAGCTCCACATTACAGCAAATAGCATTTACATTTCTCCCAGATGTTGACTGAAATGTCTTCTGCTTCGTTGTTGTTGGGCCTCTGAAATGTTTTCTAGGGATATCACTTTGCAGATGCTTGCCAGAGACTCTTCAGACCCAAAGATCCACTCTTAGATTGTTTTAACCTGTGACTCCTGTTTCATTGCTTATAAAGCTTACGCAGATAATATGAATATATAGCATGATTTTGAGTGCATATTCCAACTCTTTATATATTTTAAAGTTTAGCCAATACTGTCTAGCATGTAGATACCTGATATCTGTGTTTAAATGAAGCTGACATGTCTCAGCAGGATGCTGCAAGAAGAGGAAGAGGGTAGCCATAGACATTGGGTCTTGTTTGCTTCCTGATTAGCCTATTGCTTTTATTCTCATATATATACATATATATGAGAATATATACATATATGTATATATGTATGTGATATGTATATATTTACATGTACATGTGTATGTATATATGTATAGATGCATATTCCTATAGCTACTGCTTGTTTCAGATTCCATGTTTTGTAAACTCTTCAGACTCTGCACATCGATTCCTTTGTTTCATTCCTCTTTTTCTACTCAACTATATTTCTCTGATTTCTGCTAAGGAAGTAGCTTATAAAAGCCTTTTCTGCTGGCTCCAGGTTCCAATCTCACAAAAGAAGGATCAGGTATGAGGTCTAATCCAGTCAGGAACATCTCTGTGTTCTTCAAGAGCCACGCATTGAATGTGTGACCAGCTGTTGTGCTATGTGGATTGCATTTAGAATGTATTTAAATTAAGATGGAACCATCTGCTACCTCATGAAGCAGAAAGCAGGCGAGAAGTTGACTTCCTATTGGAAAAAAAATCAAGATTCACTATCAGAAGAAAGCATGATAGGTCTCTACCTAATTATTCACTCAAGTGTTTCAGGAGTTTACTGTGTTAAATACATTTACTATTCAATCCTCGATAGTGACTTCCTATAATTTTATGTTGGTTTGGCATAAATGTTGCTTTGAAGATGCTTAAGTCTCCTTTTCCATAAATGGGATTAATTGACCTTGACAGAATTTCCAGTTCTGTCTCTTTTCTCAGTTTGTTAATTTAGTATCTGCCCTCACAACTGTATCTTGGTGGCCAGCTTTAAATCAAACACAAATTGATGTCCATATCTACCTAGACTGCACAAATGCCTGCACCAATTATTGTAGCATGACCCCCATGGGACTGTGTCAGCTTGCTTTAAACCCAACAACAATCAGTGCCCCCCTGCAGGTAATACCCTGGATCCTAATGAAGGTTAAGTGTCACAGGTGTCCTTTCGTATTCTTCACTTATCGGCTGAGCACATGGTCCCGATGGCTCTCTTCTCATTGGCCCCATGAGGTCTGCTACCCTCTTCTTTCTGGGACTTGTGACAAACTGCACCTGCTATTCAATATATGTGATACTGTCTTTACGCATCTGAGTCTCATCTGATCGACACATCTGATCTTAAATTTTTTCTCTAGTGGGTGGTCTCTTAGAGAATGGTTAAATTAGTATGGGCTGAAAACAGTATCATTTTAAGGTAGGCTAGTACATCTCATAGAACATACACAAATATACCAATTAGGTGCAATAATTCCATAAAATATACAGTAGCACTCACCATTCCAAACCAAGAAGGGAGCTAGACCTACCGCCTAATAGATAGAACAACTTTGTGAAAGGTGTCTAGGGCTCATTCTAGCATGTGAATAGGGACTAGCACGAGCAGAGAACCCAAGGTAAAACTTAGACAAAGATGTACTTCAATAATGGTGCAGTATTTTTATGCAAAAGTTGTATTTCTCATTGGAATACAGATGCCATGTGCTCACCTGCTTCGTGACTATCCCAGTTTTGCACACTGGGCACACACCCTGCTACTACATGGAAACACTTGATTTGTTACATGCTACATGCTCAAATCAGATCAATAAGAATTGAAAAGGCTGCCTGTCACACTCAGCCTTGACAAGTTCCTTTACACAAGCAAGATATGATATGGTGATATGGTCATGTCATCCTTACCTCCCAAATACTCAGGGCAGACAAGGCATTAGGAAGTGTCATTTCAGCCATTGTCCTTTCTGTCTCTCTGTGTTAGCAGAGGCTGAATGGACAGCTCCAAAAGCTGGATTTTCAGAGGATAATAGCAATCCACAGACATCTACTTGGTTGATAAAATATAATGTCTTTATTTCTGTCTTTATTTCTCTTGCTTAGCAGTCACAGCTGGGTATCAGTCTTAACATCGATTAATTTTATTGTTATTTGTGTCTTTGGTCTGTAGCTTTGAATACAAATAGCTTGTCTATGTGGTAAAGAGATCATTGTGCATTTGACAAATGAATTTGTCAGAGATTTTGGAGAAGATAAGAAAGAGCAGCAAAAAAGAAAATCCACAAAAAAAAAAACGAAAGAAAGAGAAGCAATCGTGACTGGTGGCATGATTAAGTTAGAGGTTTGAATAACCAAGTAGACCTTGAAAGTTTGTGAGATACCAAAATAACACAAATAGATATACTAGAAGATATAGTTTGGTGAAGAGACCAGACAATTTTTTCTCATCATAGAACTATTTCCTTCTCTAGTCTTACAGTGTAGGTTTAATACTTAGAGGAAAGTATGGATTCAATAAATGGACACGGACTAGTATCTAATTTTCCTCTAGTTCTTCATTGCATGAGAAAAGAGGTACTACTTCAATAAAACAAACAAGCAAACAAAATGCTAGCAAAAAACAAGCAAGCATCAGAAATATGCCAGAGATAGTCACAATGATATATGACATAAAGAATTAAAAAGATGTATGTAGCCCTGGGAAAAAAAAGAAAATTTGAGCCTCATTTGGCTTTTCCCTACACTGGCTCTTAAATTAGCTCAAACTCCATGAATTCAGTTCTAGGGAAAGAAAATGAGTCTACTAAACTCTGCTCATTCAATTTTGCCATTAATTTAGAAGTCTTAGGAAGTCACCTTTTTCTTAATTGAATGGAAGTAGATTTTTGGGGAGGGGGGTTCAGGAAGAATAAAGTTACCAGGAGCCATAATGTCTGAGTCTGATAAGGCACAGATGCCAAACTCAGAGGCACAGATAGTCCCAGTACTGGGAAATAGCTCACCCAGGTCAAGTAAGTGCTAAAAGAATTAACAAAATGTCAGGTGGAGAACATAATTAAGAACCTACTACAGAACCAATCTCAGATAAGAGAAAATAAGACATGCTCAGAGTAGCTGCACTTGACATACTGAGAAAAAAATTATAGAGAAATCATGCCAAAACTACAATAAAAAGATAGAAAATCCAGACATATAATATGAAAAAGACAAACTAGAACAGAACCTGAAAAAAAAGAGATAATTCAAGGTCAAAAAGCAATTGCCTGTGATTGCTTTTTGGTCTGAAAGAGCTTGGTATAAGTACCAATTTGGTAAGATGAGAGTCCTGATAAATCAACAGAACAAGGTGATACAGGAAATTGAGGAGGTGAGAATGAAATGTTCTAACAGAATAACATCATTATGTAATGAAAAAATTAATGGGAAACACTAAGAATGAACTGTACATAACTCACCCAAATTATTGATGCAGAAGAAAGGGTTGAAATGATCACACTGGATGAAGAGCAAAAAAGATGAAGGGTATAAAATGATTTAAATATAATCATAGGAAGAGTGAAAATCATAGCCAAATTTAGGTTGTTATTATTTTTGTTATTGGGTTTTTTTGTTTTTTGTTTTTTTTGCCAGAAATAGGGTTTGAATTCAGGGCCTCCTGCTGACTGCTGGAACCTTACCACTTGAGCCATATCTCTAGTTTGGCTTTTTGCTGGTTAATTGGAGATGGAGTCCTATATGTTTCTTTCTCTGAAATGGCTGTGAACTGAAATCTTCCTAAGAAGCATGAGTCACTGATTCCTGTCTCTCTAAACTTAGTGTTTTAAAAGCAGAGTTTCCAATAAAGAACCACCAAACACCTTCAGATGTGTGTAGACCATATTGTCTGGCAAGACGGGAAGTGAAAGGCCAGGGAAGTGTGGAACTCATTTTTTTTTTTGTGAAAATCCATTCACAGCTTATTCTTGTGAACACTGAGTTTTAAAAGATCTAATCTACAACTGGAATCTGGAATTCCCAGTGACATATGAACTCCTCCTAGGCCCTGTCTCTTACAGGTATCAAGCCTGGAATCAAGCAACTAGACAGGAACTTTTGGGAGCCAGACTGTATCGTCAGATCTTAGCAAAGAGGAAATATTTGCTGAGAGCAAGTAAAAGGAGTTGTCCAAACAGATTGAAAGCATTATGAATTTCTTCACACTAGGTTTGAGATAAAACAAATTAATGGGTTGGAGATGTGGCTTAGTAGTAGAGTGCTTGCCTAATATACATGAAGCCTGGGTTCAATTCCTCAGGACCACATAATCAGAAAAAGCTGGAAGTAGTGTTGCAACTCACAGCCTTGAGCAAAAGAAGCTCAGGGATGTTGCCCAGGCTCTGAATTCAAGCCCCAGGACTAGCACACAAAAGCGACAACAAATTAATGAATGAGAAGCTGCCTCTCCAAGGATAACTACATAGAGAAGTTTATGATATTAGGTTAGTGGTTAAATTACAATGTGATTTTTTTTACTCTAGCTCATAAAAATATGAAGTAAACAGTTATGGGAGGACAAAAGTCACATTTTTTCTCACATGTAGATGCTAGATCTAAAAGATAAAATGAATATGTCAACACACAGAATTTTGTTTATATATTTCTTCTATGTATACATAATATATGTATTTGTAACTTCAGGATTATTTGAGACAGGGAGGAGGAGGAGAGGAGAATGTTCAAGAGTGAACAATATTCGAATACAGTGCATCTGTGAGTGAATGAAGACAGTAAAATCAAATTCACTGAAATCAGTTGAATTGTAGGAATAGGGAGACAAGGAAAGAGAGTAAGCAAGTACATCTGAGAAATGCCACAGTGAACATGGACATAAACTTGGAACACTCAACATAGACTCAAAAAAAAAAAAGAATGACAATAATGTAAAACAGTTCTTGACCAGGCGCCTGGAAACTAGCAGGAGCTGAGTAGCAGGGTAACTGCGGAGAGTAGAGAAAGGTGAATATGGTGAAGATAGCTGACCACCCTGTATGAAAATGAAACAAGGAAGCCTGCTGAAGTTGTTCTGAGGCAACTCAATTCCTGGAGGAATTCCTCCAGGAGGGAGGGACATGAGGGAGGAAGATGGGGGAGATGAATCTACTCAAGCTATGTCATATGCAAATAAAGACATGTCAGCATCTTATACAACTAAGTGATAATCATGAAAATGTAGAAAAGTTACATCCTGTCGATTGCAAACTTCTGTTGCAATTTAACAAAGCTGACTTCCCTATTTTTCCATATTGTTTTATGTTCCAGTGACATATTTGGGCTGAATTGAAAATGTATTTGAAAGACTATCCCCTTCCTTTAATTTAGAAGTATAAAGGGATGAGCTGGGTGCTGGTGGCTCAAGACTGCCATTGCAGTTATTCAGGAGGCTGGCACCTGAGGATCATGGTTTGAAGCCAGCCAAGGCAGAAGAGGCCCCTGTGAGACTCTTATCGCACTCAAAAACTAGAAGTGGAGCCTTGGCTCAAGGTGGTAGAGTGCTAGCCTTGAGCAAAAGAGTTCAGGGACAGAGTCCAGATCTGAGTGCAAACCCCACAAATGACAAGAAAAAAATAGAGGAAATATTTCATTTCTGTTTGGCCCATTTTTATTGGTTTCATAGACTCCATCATATATCATGGAACAGGATGCCTTTTTATTTGTCTTCCTTCTTTATGTTTGTCTCAAGTAGTTTTGACTTAGGTATTTGATCACAGAATGTGGTAAGCAGTACTCTCCCAGGCTAGGGTGAAAGGATGGCTCTTCATGTTCTTTCTTTTTTACTGCCCAAATGATGGCCCATAGTAGATGATTCAACCAAAGGAAAAAGGCCAAATGAAGTTTAGTAATGCATCAGCCCATGAAATGGGAAAAAACAGGAAGAAGGCTTCCAGGAGAAATATGATGATAGGACATTTATTAAATAAATGTGAGTTCAAACATATCTCCTTCTGGAAAATTCAGTTATAACATGCAGCCTTGATGCACTTGGCATTTCTAAAACAGTTCCTGTGTAGTTTTTGTGAAGCTATCCAGGCAGTGTTTCCACTGTAGCCAAACAAACAAAACAAAACATAGTACCAATGACAATAAGCCCTGTGTTTTCTATCACAGTTTTTATATTTATTATCATTTGAAACACTTGTTCAACAAATACTTACTGCTTCTTACTGCAATGTGTCAGATAATAAATTACATATGAAAATGCTAATACATTCAAATAAGGCACTTGGCTGAACTAATATGGGATGTTTCTATATTCCAAAGACTGGTTGGTTCCTATATTCCAGAGACTGGTTTGCTCATCTAAGTTGCAAGACCATGCTTCCCTGACCTCAGGTGTGTCCACAGGCTAGACTTGCATTCTCTCTGTCTCTCTCTCCACCCCCCACTTTGGCTTTCACATTTGCCTCTTTTTCTATTTCTAAACAAGTATCACCTCCCTCTTCTTTGCCTATGAATTTCTTTTTTTTCTTGCAAGCTCCTTAGGTCTACACAATACAACCCCATCAGAAGGAACCCTGGATTTTTATCTTTATAGACTTGTTCTGGAGAAACCAATCTGTTTTAATTCTCCAGAACTGTATTGACCTGAGGTATGTCTGCCTTGGATTAGTTCCTCTCAGGACGGTCTTTCATCTGTATGGTCAGAAGGTAGGCTCTGCTACTAGAATATGGGTTAGGAGGAAGAGGTGAGGAGTATACCGTTATGTGAAAGATAGCTCTTACAATGGCAGCATCTCATTAATGTGCTGTTCTAAGACAT
The DNA here is from genome assembly GCF_031878675.1 of Megascapheus bottae. Taxonomy (NCBI): domain Eukaryota; kingdom Metazoa; phylum Chordata; class Mammalia; order Rodentia; family Geomyidae; genus Megascapheus; species Megascapheus bottae. The sequence continues at coordinate 40,503,369 of NC_143514.1, read as the reverse complement.
GGCAGGAGAAAAGTTATTTAACTTTACACATTGACTTTGAAAGCAGATAAAGTTTCAGTTAAAAGGCTTAAAGGTAGAGAATCAGAAAATTTAAGCATGGATAAGTAAAATGACCAAAAAGAGTTTCTCAATATGCAAGCACATCCACTCAATTATGAAGAACCTCTATGAAATTTCCTCACGTTTGACCCCAAATTGCTCTTAGGAGGATTCTCATTCCTAAGATTCCTAAGCTTCATAGCAGTACTCTCACAGTAGTCTCAATGGCAGTCAGATCCTTATTTATTTAAGATTTTTCAGTAACAGGTGAAGGACATGAGAGCGGCATCAAGTCCAGAGCCAGGGCATGAGAGCGGCATCGTCTGGAACCTAATGTGTCCGATTTGTAGTGAGCACTCAGTGGATGTTAATGAATAAAAGGAATCAAAAGGAAATCCATTTCCATCTCTTTAAGTCTTCCTTCAGCCTGGGCTCCCATGCACTTCACATGCTAGGACTACAAATTGTGGCCCAGTGAAATTTCCCACCACCCACCATTATTATTAAAGAGATATCATTCATCCTCGGTTTGTTCTTTTAATATTATCCTTCAGCTTAAAGCTACACTTAAGGATTATGTCCTAACTTTATAATTATTTTCATTTATATCTTAATTTTTTCTTTTTTATTGCAATTAATAGAAAGGTTACATTATATTCACCCGATAGAAGGTGCATTACTTCACAAACATTCATATTCTTTCTCATGGCATGGTCCCCATATCCCTCCCCCCTACTCCCACTCACCTTGATTTCCCCCCTTCCCTACCCAATTTCAAATAACCAAGTAAGCACATATAAAATGTATCAGATAACAAGGTGAAATATTATAACTATATGAGAAAACCAATGGATAGCAAAAGAGATGAGAGATAACATAGTACATTAAGGACAACAATCACTCATTATATGGCTTTTGTTTCAATATCCTGGAGGTCCTTTCATTTACCTTCATACTATATGGCCTTATGTATCTAGGTTTTGCTCTATTGCAAATCTCTGCTAGTAGAGCCCAAGGTTTCTACTGATTATAACAAATGAGGGAAACCATTGAGCCTAAGTTCCTTTGAGTCTGGCTTACTTCACTTAATATGATCTTTTCTAAGTCTTTCCATTTCCTAACAAATGGGGCGCTGTCATTCTTTCTTACAGCAGCATAGAATTCCATTGTGTACAAATACCACATCTTGTAGGTCCACTCATCAACTGAGGGACATCTGGGTTGGTTCCATATCTTTGCTCTGGTAAATAGTACTGCAATGAACATTGTTGTGATAGTGGATTTAGTATGTCCTTGTTTCTGGACAATTGGGTAAATGTCAAGTAGCAGAATTTCTGGGTCATAAGGGCGCTCTATGTTTAGTCTTTTGAGGCACTGCCATACTGCTTTCCATAGTGGTTGAACGAGTTTGCACTCCCACCAACAGTGTCGTAATGATCCCTCCTGGCCACATCCCCTCCAGCATCTGTTGTTATTGGTTTTATTGATCCTGGCTATTCTAACTGGAGTGAGGTGGAATCTCAGAGTTGTTTTGATTTGCATTTCTTTTATGACCAGAGATATCGAGTATTTCTTCATGTGTCTATAGGCCATTTTGTTTCTTCTTCAGAGAAGACTCTCTAAGTCTTTGGCTCATCTTTTAATAGGATGGTTGTTTCTTTGGAGATTAGTTTTGGAGTGATTCAATGTTTTGAGCTGTTGATATATTTTAGATATGAGGTCTTTGTCCGTTGTGTGGTTGGTGAAAGACTTCTCCCATTCTGTAGGCTTCCTAATTAATTTACTAGCTATCTCCTTTGCCATACAGAAGCTCTGTAGTTTAATGCAGTCCCACTTATCCAGCCTTTCTCTGATTTGTTGTGATTCTTGGTCCTTATTAAGAAAGTTTCGACCTGTGCCAAGGAGACCTAGTGTATCTCCTATTCCTTCGTGTAAAGTTTTCAGTGGGTCAGCTTTTACCTCCAGGTCTTTGATCCATTTGGAGTTAATTCTAGTGCAGGGTGACAAAGAAGGATCCAACTTTAGTTTTCTGCAGGTGCTTAACCAGTTCTGCCAGCACCACTTGTTGAAGAGGCTGTCTTTCTTCCATTCTATTTTTTTGGCTCCCTTGTCAAAGATTAGGTGGCCATAGGTCTGTGGTTTAATATCTGGGTCTTCAGTTCTACTCCATTGGTCTTCAGGCCTGTTCTTGTGCCAGTATCAAGCTGTTTTGACAATTATAGCTCTGTAATAGAGTCTAAAGTTTGGTATTGAAATTCCTCCTGTGCTGTTCTTTCTGCTAAGAAGTGCTTTTGCTATATGGGGTCTTTTATTATTCCATATGAAACTTTGGGTTTCCTCTTCTATTTCTTTAAAGAATGACATTGGGATATTGATGGGTATTGTGTTGAATTTGTAGATAGCTCTTGGCAAGATTGTCATTTTCACGATGTTGTTTCTTCCAATTCAGGAGCATGGGAGGTTTTTCCATTTCCCCAGTTCTGCTTTAGTTTCCTTTTTCAGAGTTTTAAAGTTTTCATCAAAAAGGTCCTCTACATTCTTAGTTAAGATAATTCCTAGGTACTTTATTTTCTTTGAGGCTATTGTGAAAGGAGTTGCTATCCTGATTGTTGCCTCGTTCCTCTCACTGTTGGCATAGAGGAAGGCAGTTGATTTTTGAGGGTTAATTTTATAGCCTGCTACTCTTCCAAAGTTTTGAATCAGCTCAAGGAGCTTGGGAGTAGCGTCTATAGGATTCTTTAAATACAGAATCATGTCATCTGCAAAGAGGGAAAGTTTTACTTCCTTTTTGCCTATTTGGTTCCCCTTTATGCTTGCTTCTTGTCTTATTGCCCTGGCTAGGAGTTCTAATACTATGTTAAAGAGGAGTGGAGAGAGTGGGCATTCTTGTCTCGTTCCTGATTTTAGAGGGAATGGCTTTAGCTTTTTGCCATTAAGCATAATACTAGCTGTGGGTTTGTCATACACAGCCTTTATTATATTGAAGAATGTTCCATGGATTCCTAGTTTCTCCAGAGCTTTTAACATAAAGGGGTGTTGGATCTTGTCAAATGCCATTTGTACATGTATTGAGAGAATCATGTGATTTTTGTCCTTGCTTCTCTTGATGTGTTGAATTATATTAATTGATTTGCATATGTTGAACTAGCTTTGCCTCCCTGTGATGAATCCTGTTTGATCATAGTGTATAATTTTTTTGATGAGTTGTTGTAGATGGTTGGCCATTATTTTGTTGAGAAGTTTTGCATCGATGTTCATCAAAGAAATGGGTCTATAGTCCTCTTTCTTTGATGAATCTCTGTCTGGTTTGGGGATGAGGGTTATACTGGCTTCATAAAATGAGTTTGGTAAAGAGCCTTCATTTTCAATTTTGTTGAAGAGCTTGAGGAGTATTGGTGTGATCTCTGCGTTGAAGACCTTATAGAATTCAGCTGTGAATCCATCTGGCCCTGGGCTTTTCTTAGGTGGAAGGTCTCTTATTGCCATTTTTATTTTAGTGCTTGAAATAGGCATGTTTAGTTGTGTTAGATCTTCTTGGTTCAGTGTGGGTATATTAATATTGGCTAGAAATTTTCAAATTTGTTGGCATAAAGGTTTGAAAAGTATTCCCTCCTGATGCTCTGGATCTTGGTAATTTCTGTTGTGATATTACCATTCTCATCTGTGATTTTGTTTATTTCGGTATTCTCCCTTCTTTTTTGGTAAGATTTGCTAAAGGTCTGTCAATTTTGTTAATTTGTTCAAACAACCAACTCCTTGTTTTGTTGATTCTTTCTATAGTTTTTTTGGACTCCAATTCATTTAATTCTGCTTTGATTTTTAATAATTTGCTTCCTTTTTACTGAGATTAGGATTGGTTTGTTGCTCTTTTTCCAGGAGGTTAAGGTGACACATTAAATTGTTGGTTTGCAATTTTTCCAATTTATTATTGTAGGCACTCAGAGTTATAAATTTTCCTCTGAGTACTGCCTTTGCTGTGTCTCAAAGGAGCTGGTATTTCGTGTGCTCCTTTTTGTTAATTTTCATAAACTGTTGGATTTCTGATCTGATCTCCTCGATGACCCATTGGTGATTCAACAATGTGTTGTTCAATCTCCTTGAGTTACAGAGTTTTCGTTGGTGGAAAATATATAGAGAAAAGAGGAAGGTATATATAGAAGAGTTCAATGGTAAAAATTTTAAAAGTAAAAATAATTAAAAACCAAACAAAAAAATAAAAACAAAGCAAACACAAAAAGAAAAGGTGGGGGGAGATCCTACACTATTGTGAGTTCGTAGACAAGGAACACTAGGGTTACGAATCAACAGATTAAAAAGCAGGTGACTGTATCAATAAAAATATCATTTGTATCCAGTCTGTACCTAGTGCTGTCACTATGTTTCTAGGAATGACCACATTGATAGAAGGAATGCTGGAAAAGGGAAAAAAAAAGGGGGTACTTTTCGGTTTTTTTTTTTTTGGCCAGGGGGCTGGGAAATGGCATAGGAAACTTGTGTCTTCACTAAATTTGGGATCCAAACACTTCAAAGAGTCTTTTTCTCTTGTGTTTTGGCTTTGCAGTTTTTCAGATCAGTTTGCTTGATTGGGTAGTAAAAAAAAACCCCGAAACTGGAAGAGTCACAAGCGGCTTTTTTTTTTTTTTTTTTTTTTTTAGCAAGACTGTGGCCCAGCGCAGGGGGAGGAACTTCCGCTAATGCCAGGGGCAGATTTCCGGCTGTGATGCCACTGGGAAACCCTTTGACCTTTTGAATGATGGCGCTGCCAGCACCACCTGTCAGGCTCCAGTTGGTTTGGCAAGGTCTTTGCCAGCAGTCAAGATGGTGCTTCTCCCCGCTGGTGGGGGAGGGGATTCCTTCCCAATGCCCTTCTGCCAGCAGAAGTGGAAACTTCTCTTCGGAGGTACTCACAAATTGCTGGATTCTCTGGTTCCGTGGAGCTGGCAGGTCCGTGCGTGGCCAGGTGTGGGCTCTGGGCTTGCGCAGGCTCTGTGTGGCTCTGTCTGCAGCCAGCAGGTCTGCTCCGCCCAGAAGCACTGTCTGCTCAGGTTCAGAAGAGCAGCTTTGTCTCTGCAGTGGCTTTGAGCAGCTGGCGCCACTCTGCTACTCTAGGCTATCTTCTTGCTCTTGTTTCCTGCCTTTCTCCTCTCTGACTTAGATCTGAGTGGTACTAAAGCTTACTTAGGCTCTATCTTTGCATATGAACTTTCCCCTATGCTGCCATAAGTGGTATGTTTGTGAGAACTCAGAAAGAATCACAGTGAACTGCTGCCATCTTCCACCGATCTCAACTCCCTTATATCTTAATTTTTCATATGAAGCCTTTTCTGTTTACATTACTGTGTAATTACTGCATTCATTGGCCTCTGATTGAACTATACCAATGTAGGAGATTTGAAAGGATGGTAAGTTCCTAAGGAAATGGGATTTTTTCATGTAACCCTTAACCTGCACCTCAGGCATTTAAGCCTTGCAAGGCATATGTATGAAAGTGTTTGTGGAGTAAATAAGCAAGACCATTTATCTCATGGCATGTGAGTTTTGGTTATATTTTTTAAAGAAATTCCTGGTCGAATTTTGTGTATATATCTAAGACTCAGACATTAAAAATAGCTATGAATCTCAATTATGAAAATTTCCTTTCCATGTAAAATGTGAGACAAGAGCTTGCAAATGGCCTTCTAAGGATGGTCTCATTTGATTTTTGTTTTTACAGAATTTATGATACCTCTCTTTAGTCACAGCTGCTGGACTACAGGTTCATGAATTTCAGTTATGCTTAAGGCTGGTTTGATTTTGATTATCAAGAATAAAATGCAAGGAGCAAGAGCTGAAAGAGCTTGTTTCTTGAATTGCTAAATGCATCCAGTTAGGTTTTTTTTTTTTTTTTTTACCAGTATCATATTGCACAGCTCTTCTTATTCCAATGTGTCTTGTTGGCTTGTGCTGTCATCAGACAGAAGACGCCTCAGGCAAAATAAGGGAGATATACAAACAACCATCAGCAGGTGTGTGTTCCATGGTTAGGAAATTATATTGAAAACACAGATGGTCTAATATATACTGAATAGTCTTGAAGCATGTTGTATGAGTTGAACGTGTGGTACAGCATACTGGAAATATTTGTTTCTCTCAAAGCTTAGGAGTTTATTTGTTACATAAATATTTCCTGAAATTTTGTTATGTCTAAGCTCCTTGCTATTCTAGTCCTGAATGTGGTAGAAAATCACCTTAGTGCCTTGGCTTAGGAATTTGTAGTATAATTGGTAAGAGAAGGGAAGTGGCGTGTTTTCCTTATATCTTACTTTCGAAAACATTTACACTGTGTCTATGTGTTCTGTTTGTTCAGAATAATGAGATTCTGGATATATTTTGAAGGTAGAATTTACCACTTCACTAATTTTCTAGATAAAGATTTAACATAGTGTTCATAAAAGTAAGACTTGAGGACAGTTTTTTTTGTTGTTGCTTTCTCTTGGCTAGAAAATATCTACTGTTTTATTGACCAATCCAAAGCTCTGTTACAAGTGCAATATACCCAGAGTATGACAAGAAATGCTTTGACTGCCTAATCCTTTTGTGAAAAAAACAAAGGAGTCAGTACAAATCTTTAGCATCGTTTCTAAGATGATAACCCAATGGATGTACCTTCTAATGTGTTGAAAAACCTCTTATTGATAATCTAGGAAGCTGACTGGTTGCTTCTTCAAAATTTTAAAAGCAATTCAGGAGGGATAATTTATCATTGAACTGTTAGAGAGATGTGTTTTGGTCAGCAAAACTTGGGTGCTCTGCTATTTGTAATTCCTTCTTCATTTATGTAGCAGATTAGAACACAGCACTTTATATTTGCTTGGTATATCATGTAGGCTTCCTTCTCTGACTCTTAATAAATGACTTGAAGTGAACACGAAAGTGTTCAATTCCTCAGGTAGAAGAGAAAGCCAAGCAACAGGGAGTGACACGATTGGCTTAGTTAGATCTATAGAAAATAGCATATGTATTTTTTGCATTTCAAGATCTCTCCATTCTCCATATTAGAATATTGACATCAATATACGTGTGTGTGTGTGTGTGTGTGTGTGTGTGTGTGTGTGTGTGTACGCGTGTATGTGTGTTTTCCAGTGTGAAAAGCCAATTCTGAATGTCCGAACCAAGTTATCACCCAAAGAAACAACGTCAAAAAATATCTAGGAGGTGCTACTGGCTAAAAAAGTGCTCTTCTCCTAAATTGTTACATTCTGTTTGGCCTTCTGTCTTGTCACTTTTAAGCTCTGTCACCTTCCCTTTCTCATTGAGTACAATGACCATCAGTACTGACTACATGCTCAGAATTATTTTGCCAGCTGTGATGAAAGCTTACTCCTCCCCCCCCCAAAATGGAGACGTTAATGTATTGCTACTTAAAGTCTCTGAAAAAGGTTAGGAAATGTGCCCATAAATCATCAAGGCCTTCATAAAGATTTAATTGCTTTCAAATACAAAAGACACTCAATAAACAATTGAAAAAAATTGAAAGATAACTAAGTAGAAGCAAATTGTTGGAACAGTGAAATCTGACTGTGTGAACTGATCTATTATAATAACCATTTGTGAACTGTTTGTTTCTTTATAGGACTTAAAAACCAGAGAATATAAAACATTAAACTATCTGACTCCATCTCTGTATATGTCTGTGAACAGGATTTTTACAATAAATCCTTTAAGGGGTGATATAATTATTTTGCTTTACCTGCTGAGAAACCTAATATATCTTAAAGAAAAATACAAATAAACAAAATTTATCAATGTCTTCTCCTGAGAGCAGAAACAAAACTCACTCTTTGATTTCTTAATCCACCAGCCGTCCCTTTAACTTCCTTTTATTAGCCTATTAATTATTGAAGTTTTCAGAGTTGCTTAAATATTTAAAATGTCATATAGTTGCTTCTCTATCTCTTAGATACACTCCTTAAGTTTCACAACTAATTTATCTATGCCACTCCTTAAGTTTCACAACAGATTTATCTATGCTGCAGACATTGTTTCAAAACTTTTGAGTAGGAGTTCTCAACTGGAAACCACTTTAGACTATCAGAAGCATCTAGGAAGCAGCACTTCACTTCTCTTTTTTTTTGCTATGCTGTCATTCCACTCTTATTTTTTAAAATATTTTTTATTGTAATTAATAAAAGGGTTACATGATATTTGCCAGATAGAAGGTGCATTAATTCACATACATTGATACCCTTTCACATGTCTTGGTCCCCATTCCCTCTCCCCCCACCCCCCCATCTTGGTTTTCCCTCCTTCCCTGTCCAATTTCAAGTAACCAAATACAAATATATCCAATATATCAGATAACAAAGTGAGATACTGTAACAATATGAGATAACCCTCCAAGCCACATCCCCTCCAGCATCTGTTGTTATTCGTTTTCCTGATCCTGGCCATTCAAACTGGAGTGAGGTGGAATCTTAGAGTTGTTTTGATTTGCATTTCTTTTATGACCAGAGATGTTGAGCATTTCTTCATGTGTCTATAGGCCATTTTTGTTTCTTTTTCAGAGAACACTCTCTTTAAGTCTTTGGCCCATTTTTTAATGGATGGTTGTTACTTTGGAGATTAGTTTTGGAGTGATTCAATGTTTTGAGCTGTTGATATATTTTAGATATGAGGCCTTTGTCCGTTGTATGGTTGGTGAAGATCTTCTCCCACTCTGTAGAGAGTTCTGGGCTTGAGCTCAGGGCCTGAGCACTGTCCTTGGACTTTCTCAAGGCCAGAGCCCTACCACTTGATCCTCAGCATCACTTCTGACTGTTTTCTATGTATGTGGTACCGAGGAATAGAACCTGGGTCTTTGTGCATGCTAGGCAAGCATTCTACCACTAGGCCAAACTCCTAGCCCTGTGATAACACTCTTGACAATGATTTTTCTTCAAAATCATCCTATGAAGGATGAGTTCGAAAAAATTCATGAAAGAGTTCTCCCTTAAGCATTTTAGGTGACATATTCACCAAGAGAGCAAAGTGATTTACTGGCTATGAACAAGAGGTCCAAAAAACTGGAGCATAGCAAAATACAGAACAATATATGAAAACAAATTATGTTTTTAATATTCTTCCTATATCAATAATTTCTACATTGTTCCTGAATATCATTGGAAGGAATTAATAACCGCATTATCTCTATATGGTCATACTCCCAGTGGTTTATTAACATAAAATCTTTATTTAGCAGAGGAGTTCCAATGTAATCCTCCAGGTGACCTTAAAACAAATTGGAAATTCCAAAAAAGAAAGGCATGAAACAAATATCCCAAATCTTGAAATATACAGCAGAATCTATTGTGGGGGTGGGGTAGGGTGGGGGTGGTTCCCTTCAGGGCCATCTTGGCTTTTCTTTTTATTGACTGGGCCTTTTTAGTTTTGGAGTACACTCTAATTTTGGAGCCTGGACTGGCTTTGAACTCAGTATCACACTCTAGAGTGCTGGTATTATGGGTATGGCACTGTCTAGCTGTAGAGTACCTCATTTTATAACTCAGTTGAGCAGAAAGAGACAAATTATAATTCTTGTATGGTCAATAGGTAAATCATTTCCTTTCAGTGGAACAGATATAATAAACTTACAATTTATTGTGCTTGAAAACCTGACCAATTCTCTATGTAAGCCAGCTATCATATCTCATTTTTATTTCATATCTTACTATTTTTTAAAATTAAATTCCCCATAAACATTTTGCTGCATAGATATTCTTTTGGCTTATTTTAATATCTTTTCTGATCAGTGTATTAAATAAAACCTTTGCCTTGAATTTTATATTGTAAGAGATCATAGTGTGTTTTTGGCATTTTGAGAATTATTTCTACAGTTTGGAAGCCATCACTCATGTGCCCAATAAAACTAACCTAATAGAGAAAGTAAATTATACCTCTGGAGTTGTATGCCTCATGGGCCACTAAGCCCAGTTTCATCTTCTCTGGACTCCAAGAGTAAATTCCAAGTAATAAGGGAACTTTAAGCTTTACTGGCTTTAAAATTGTTTTATTCTGCTGTTTGTCTCTGCCCTTGCTGTTCTTGTGGCTGGGATGTTATTCCCTGTGGGTGGAAACTCAGAACGTGAACTTGCTTTAGGATCTGATCATCTGGTGATTGCTGTGCAAAGATGATGGAAATGCGTTCTCTGCAGGGAAGAAGTAACAATCCATTGGCTAATTTTGTTTGTGTCTACTCATGCGCTCAAGTCAGTTCAGAATTTCATGCCCACCAGGAGGAAAAATAGTTATCTAAGATCTGCAACAATGAGTTTTATATTATCATATTTCTTATATCTGATCTGCGATAGAGTTCAAAATAAACTAAGAACTGTATGTGTCAGTGTGGCTTAGATCCAAGAAGTCTCTACCTTTGAGGGTATGTGAAACCTTCCGTAATTTTGGAAAGTGTGAATGAATTAGGTTACTTTGATCCTTAGGTTATCAGAACATTGATCAGATTTACATAATAAAATCAATTATTAAAAATATAATATTTGCTAATTTCACAGAAATTCCAATTATTTTAAGTATGCTATATTAATTGTGTATGTGACCTGTGGACTATGGGTAAGCACAGCCTCTCTTTATTTGAGGGATATGTGTAGAAGGAAGTAGGTAGAAAGCTGCTGGGTAGACCACAACCCTCTGAAGTTTTGGTCTTTATCCCAAGCCAAAAGAAAGACACAGGTATCCATAGTTGGGCTCACAGTGTATTTGCTCCATAAGTCCTACAGATTCCAGAGGAAACATTAGACTGCATCTTAAGTGGAAAAGGGAATGATTTCTTTACCATGGGAAGGCTGGAATAGTTATTAGATTCCCAGAGCATGTCAAAGTGTGGGCTTCAGGAGTAGCAGAGTGACTGTGACCCAGAAAATGTGCTCAGAGACCCTTCCATTCACACTCACTGTAGAAGAGACAATAAAATCTCACTTTATATTAATAGAGGGAACAATTCATGAAGGGCATATAACAATCGTCACAAGTATGCACCTCATTTCTGTGCACCCCATTTTGCTAATCAAACACTACCAAACTTAAAAACACAGATGGATTCCAACACAATGATAACAGGAGATTTTAGAACCTAACTTTCACCAATTAATAGGTCAACCAGGAAATTTTCAATAAAGAAGTTTGAGAATGGAATGACAATATGGACCAAATAGACTTGACTTCTGTACACTATTTCCAGCATGCCATGGAATTTTCTCCAAAATAAATCATATTTAATTACAGAAAGCATGCAGAAGAAAATTAAAATAGCTCATTGCATTCTATCAAAGACAATGGAGTAAAACTAGATCTCCACAGATAAATGAACCTCTCTCTCTCTGTCTGTCTCTCTGTGTCTGTCTGTCTCTCTGTCTGTGTGTCTGTCTCTCTCTCTCTCTCTCACACACACACACACACACAATATGCCTTGCTAATCACTGGCAGGCTTGATGCTCACTCTGCTTAACATTGTATTCTAGGCAGTTCATTTCATTCAAGGCTTATAGAGTATGCGTGGCATGTTTGATAAATGCTGCCTGAATGACTAAACACAGAGTAATTTTCTTTCATACTATTAGCTATCAAATAGGTTTTCTTTTTATTGTTTTCTTATTTTTTATTGTTATCTTCAAATTGTCATACAAAGTGATTTCAATTTAACATGACTAGGTATATGATATATCTTGATTCATGTCAGTTTTTCCATTATTCTCCCTTCCTTTCCCATATGCTCCTTACCCATCTCCATTTTCACATAAGTATATTTGAGTGCTATAGATATATTCACTTATTATTCCCCTCTCCGTTTGTATATCTCTCTTGGCCTTGAACCTCCACCATACTCTGACAACACAGGTTCAACTTCCTGGTATTGATCTTGTTAAATTGTTAGTTGTTCAAAGGTGTTTACACTATGGTCTCCAGCCTGCACATATGGTATTCAGTCAGTTTGATTGTTTATATATGCATATGGCTCTGTATGTGTTTTCATAGATACCAATTTATTAGATCTAACTTCCACATATAAGAGGAAACATATGATTTATCTCTTTGAGCCTGACTTACTTTGTTTAATATGATTATTTCCAGGTCCATCCATTGGTGGATATAACATTTGTCCCTGCAAATGTTGTAATATTATTCTTCCTGTTAAAGGAATAAAACTTCATGTAGTTAGAAGAATAAAATTCCAGTGTCTACATGCTCTTGATCCATTCATCAGTTGTAGGACATTTAGGCAGTTTCTATAACATGGCTGTGGTGAGCAATGCTGCAAAAAACCTTTATTGTATCCCAGATTGCAATCTTTTGGATAAATGCTCAGTGGTATGGTTGGATCATACAGTAGTTCTAGTTTTAGTTTTTTGGTACTAACTTATTTTTTATTTTTTTAATATTCTTTTTAAAAATTGTGATTAATAGAAGGGTTACATTATATTCGCCAGATAGAAGGTACATTACTTCACAAACATTGCTACCCCTTCTCATGTTTTTGTCCACAATTCCCTCTCCCACCCCCTCTCCTCATTTGTTTTCCCCCCTTCCCTATACTATTTCAAATAAATAAACATATATACAGTATATCAGATAACAAGATAAGATACTGTAATATTATGAGATAATCAAAGGACAACAAATGAGATGAGAAATAACATATTACATTAAGAACAACAATCCCACATTATATGGCTTTTGTTTCCATATCCTGGAGGCCCTTTCATTTAGTCTCATCCTAGATGGCCTTATGTATCTAGGTTTTGTCCTATTGTAAACCTCTGCTAGGAGAGTCCAAGGTTTATACTAATTATGACAAATGAGGGAAACCATTGAGCCTATGTTCCTTTGAGTCTGGCTTACTTCACTTAATATGATTTTTTTTCCAAGTATTTCCATTTCCTTACAGATGGGGCAAAGTCATTCTTTCTGATGGCAGCATAAAATTCCACTGTGCATAAATACCATATCTTGTTGATCCAATCATCTACTGAGGGGCATCTTCATTGGTTCAATATCTTTGCTAGGTAAATATTGCTGCAATGAACATTGTTGTGCTAGTGGGTTTAGTATGTCCTTGTTTCTGGACAGTTGGGTAAATGTCAAGTAATGTGATTGCTGGGTCATAGGGGAACTCTATGTTTAGCCTTTTGAGGAACTGCCATACTGCTTTCCATAGTGGTTGAATGAGTTTACACTCCCACCAACAGTGTAGTAGTGATCCATCCTGGCTTCATTCCCTCCAGCATCTGTTATTAGTTTTCCTGATCCTGGCCATTCTAACTGGAGTGAGATGAAATCTCAGAGTTGTTTTGATTTGCATTTCTTTTATGGCCAGAGATGTTGAGCATTTTTTCATGTGTCCATTCTGATTTCTTCTTCAGAGAAGACTCTCTTTAAGTCTTTGGCTCATCTTTTAATGGGATGGTTGTTTCTTTGGAGATTAGTTTTGGAGTGATTCTGATTTGATTTGCATTTCTTTCATAGCCAGATATGTTGAACATTTCTTCATGCATATACTGGACACTTGCATTTCTTCCTCTGAAAATTTTCTGTTTAGCTTCTTTGCCCATTGATGAATTGGTCCATTGGCTCATTGGGGATATAGCTTTTGGAATGCCTTCTATATTTTGGCAATTCGACTCTTGGGAGTCTTATAACAAGCAAAGGTCTCCCGAAGCTGTCCTTGTAGCTTAGTGACAATGTCCTTTACTGTGATGATGCAGTATCATTTTAGCTTGATGCAGTATCATTTGTCAATTTTATTGCCCATTTACTGATTCCCTAGAATTCTATTCAGGAAATTCCTATTTAGACCAACAAGTCCTACTATTTTCATTGCTCCTTTCTATAAGAGTCTTAAGGATTCAGATACACCCAAAGTTTATGATCTCTTCTGAATTGATGTTAGTACTAATTGACTGAAAGATGGATACCCTGATTCCATAGCATCATTTGTTTAAGAGGATATGTATTTTTTCCAACATATATTCTTGGCTCCTTTGTCAAATAACAGATGACTGTATGTATGTGAGATCATTTCTGGGTGTTGTTGTTTGTTCTAGTCCTTTTAAAAAAATTTAGGCTTATTTTGCAACATGCTATCAGAAAGGGCTATGGTTTAATTTTTGGCCTTTCTCCCCTAAACAATTAATAGAATAATATGGAAGCAAACTTATTGAAATAAACATGCTATATCTTACATTTTTCACACTTTTGTAGGATAAATAGTGCTTGTAATGAGATTAGAAGTTACTATTCAAAATTATATGACAATAATGTGTGTTGCTATAATCTCTCAGGAAAATGGTGAGACAATGTAAATTTTCAGACACTATCAGACAACTAATTAATAAATTATGTTTAGAATACTTCAGATTCTTAGATTGATCACTTACTAATCTACAGAAGAAAAGTAACACTAGTGAGGAAAGTGGCAAAGGTTGAGGCATGTTCAGATGAAAATGAGACCTATTTCATAGATCAAGCCAGGTGTGATGGAGCATGATTGTAATACAAGCTAGACAAGAGAAAAAGTGAGATCCTATTGGAAAATTAATCTAAGAGCTGCAGATATGGCCTGAGTACTAGATTTCTTGCTTAGAAAAAGTAAAGCTTTCAATTCAAACAGGACACACACACACACACACACACACACAAGGGCAGGGAAATATGGTGGATTTTCTTGTGGCCAAGAAAATACTGATTTGTTTTACTACTCAGAGAATTAGTGAATGACTCAACTTCATGCCAAGAGCTCTGCACTTAGATTTCCATCCAATCTCCTGTCAGCTCTTTGGAGTAAATATCATTGTGTAATTCTCAAGTTATCATATATTGCAGATATCAACCAAATATATCCCAAAGCCTGGCAACATCTTCTGCCAAGAGAATGCTGTAATTCCCAGTGTAAAGAAGACTGTTAGAGTTGGTGGCATGACAGTGCTTGTTCCTTTTGAGGATGAAATTGGTGGAGTACCAAGCATTACATGCCATAATGTACATTTGTATTTTAGAAAACCAGGAGGAATTAAAGTTCATTATGGGGGAAGCTTGTATGGGGAGATGGGAGACTTGTGTAGCCTTGAAGCCATGCTTCCACTTCAAATAGGAAAGTATGTGTTTAGACTTACTCTCCGAAAGGCTATGTTAGAGAGGAAGTCAGAGTTAAGTCTTCAGTTTCCAAGATCATACATACCCACTGTTGTGTCAGTACTGATAAAAGACCCCTTGAATTCTTTTGCCAGTAGATCTCTCTAAGATGAGCTGAACATTGTTGTGAGCCTGGAGTTCTCAAAGACTGACTCTGTCCTCACTCAAGGGTTATGAGTTGAGAAGAATAGAACTGAATTTATATATATCATAAGCTCATTAAGTGGCTAGGCTTAGGATTTGATGTAACCCATCTTGGTCTGAAGTCTAGCATGAAAAACTTTCAAATATGGCTTCGGTGTCTTTAGAAATTATCATTCCTTTTGACAGTTGGATACATGATCAATTAATAAAAAGGAAGATTGTGATCTGAAATAGTATGTGAATTATGCCTGTTCACATGATTATAGCTTGTATGTGAAAATTAGTTTGACTTTTTGTTGTTGTTGTTGTGGGGTTGAACTCTGGTCTGGCTGCTTGTCCTTTAGTTCTTCAGCTCAAGGTTAGTGCTCTACCACTTTGAGCCACAGCATCACTTCTGGATTTTGGGTGATTAATTGGAGATAAGAGTCTCCTGGACTTTCATGCCTAGGTTGGCTTTGAACCATGATCCTCAGACCTCAGCCTCCTGACTAACTTGGATTACAGACGTGAGCCACCAGCACCTGGCCAGTTTGACATTTTCATGTAAAGAAATCTCTTGGAGTACTGTTACTGCTCAGTGGAGCAGCTTTTGGAATTGTATATTAATTGTGCATTTACTTTGGCTCTGAGGATCAAACTCAGTGTCTTACTCATTAGGTAAGTACTCTGCCAACTGAGCTACATCCCCAGACCCTAAAATTATGTGTTCACTGTAACGCCTTCCTTTCCTAACTTATTGCTCAATTCCTCCAGATTGTGTAATTCCTTTCTTCTGCTTTCCTTCTGTTTATTTAGTAATTGGTTCTCTTTAAGTTGGCATGTAAGTTATTAATCATGCTAAAGTTCATATCCCCAAATTTTCTATAAATCTTGCAATTTTATTCAGCAGTATCATTTAAGATAGTTTTATTTGGGAATTTTCGGGTAGAAATACTTACCTTTTTGATTTTTGTATTAACTTTTAAAAATTGTGACTATAATAGTGTCCATTTCCCCATAGTTTTACATTTCATCTTACTGATGTATCTGATTTAAAACATTTTTAGTCACTGTGACAAATACCCAAGGTAAATGACTGAAAGAAAGAAATACGTATATTTGGACTTATAGCTTCACAAATTCAATTCGTGGAGACTTGGCTCTGTGGTGTGTGTGTCTGTGGGTGAAGACACAGAACATAGGGTGGTTTACCTCAAGACTGAGGAAGGGAGAGATCAGCTCTGGACAAGTTTTAGCTCCCAACAACCCTCCCCTGGTGACCCACTTCCACCAGCTAGACCGCACTTTTTATTTTCCAGAACTTCCCAGAAATAGCACTACCAGCCAGGCAGGCTGGAAATTCATGAGTCTTCTGAGGAGCACTTCACATCCAAACCAGAATAATGACCATTTTTTAATGAATCAATATATTAGTCCTCAATCCAAACATATAATTCTGCTTTTGAGGACAGAATCGAATTATCTCCAAATTTAACTGAAGAGTGATGTGTACAATTCTCCTGCTTCTTAGTCTATTTCTACAAGTTTTTCTACCTCCTGTTGCATCTGTTATATACCTGCACCTATAATGCATTTGGCTTAGAGTTAGTCATAGCTTTCACATCTTCCCTGTGATTCTTACATATTTCATCAGAAATAATGATATTATACCAGATGTAAGGAAATGAAGAGATTTGGGATAAAAATATTAAGCCAGACCCAAAGAAACATAGTTTTCATGTTTTCCCTCATTTGTGGTAGCTAGAATATGCCTATAAATCCAGAAGTAAATAAACTGGATGATTTCACAAAAGCACTGATAAAATATAAAGGCATTCACACACAATGAGATCAAAGAAGGATATTCTTAGAACACAAAGGCACACTACCTATGTGTATATGTAAAATCATATTTATTGGATTAAACTTTAGGAAATGGAAACAAAGTTTTTCTTGTTGCTGTTTTGTTTTGTTTTCTTTTCATCTTGTTTGTTCATTTATCTGTCTTTGGGAGAGGAAGGGGGCAGAGAAATTGTGGGACAAAGGTGATTAAATATAGCAGTGGCAGTCAGTGTACATTAGGGTAAAAATGAACTATACAACTTGTGCATGGGAATGGCAGGGAAAAAGTGAGAGAGGGGGGCCTAGAGTTTGGCCTAGTGGTAGAGTGCTTGACTAGCATGCTCAAAGGCCCAGGTTCGATTCCTCGGTACCACATACATAGCAAAAGGCCAGAAGTGATGCTGAGGCTCAAGTGGTAGAGCTCTAGCCCCTGAGCTCAAGCACAGGACTGGCAAAAAAAACAAAAACAAAAAAAAAAAGAAAGAAAAAGTGGGAGAGAGCAAGGGAAGCGGTGATCTTGTCCAAAAAGAAATGTATTCTTTATCTGACTTATATATCTATGAATCTTCTGTACATCACCTTTATAATAAATAACAATAAAATGTATTAAAAAGTTGTTTGTTTGACATAGTATTTATTCTGAATTCAACTTGTCTTCTATAATCTGTACTTCATGGTTTTTAAATTTCTTTTCCTCTAAAGTAGGAATGGGGCATTATCTGCATAAACCAATTATTTTTAGTTCCCTGGATCTTTCTTTTTCAGTATGTGTCTGGAATAGGATATACAATTTTGCTCTTCATGGTGAGTCTTAAAAATATCTTCTGTATGTAACAATTAAGTAGCATTTGCCTTCATAATATAATATAAATATATATTACATATATACAGTACAATTATGATTGCAACTATATATTATCATACACTATGATTTTATATTTTATGTTCATAATTGCATAGATTTATGTCTTTTAGTAGATGGCTGATTTTACTCTATGTATTTTTGCACATATGTACATTTAAGAAGGTGTGCCTTAAGATACAGATTGGCTTTTCAGTGTGTCTATGTATAATAGCATCTTTTTTTTTTGCCAGTCCTGAGGCTTGAACTCAGGGCCTGGGCACTGTTCTTGGGCTTTCTTAAGGCAAGAGCTCTACCTCTTGAGCCACAGGACCACTTTCAGCTTTGTCTATGTATGTGATACCAAAGGATGGAACCCTGGGTCTTCATGTCTGTTAGGCAAACACTGTACCACTAGGCCAAAGTCGTGGCCCAATAACTTCTTAAAAAAACCTTTCTTTTGTGCTTATCCTAAAGGCTTGAACTCAGGACCTGGGTCCTGTTCCTGAGCTTCTTTGCTCAAAGTTAGCACTCTACCACTTGAGTTACAGCTCCACTTTCAGGTAGTTAATTGGAGATAAGAGTCTCAAGGGCTTTCCCTACCTAGTCTGGCTTCTAACTGTGATTCCAGATTTCAGCCTCTTGAGTAACTAGGTTTACAGGCATGAGTCACCAATGCCCAGTTAACTACATCTTTTTATAATACATGCGTCTTCTCTTGTTTTAGGTACAATTGTTTTTTTCATCAGCAATGATAACGGGATACCTCCTCTTCCTTTCTCACATCTTATTCATGATTACATTTTGTTAAAAGTTATATGTCTTAATATTTATCTTCACATTAGTACAGATGCTTACTGCACTTCTGGTATGTTAGCTTTAATGACATTCACAACCTTAACAATGAGAGGTGACTCAAATATTTATATATCATTGCCTTTTTTCCTTCTGAATATTTATTATTGTGTCATTTCTATATTTTCATGTTTTATATTTATCTTAATTTTTTCCATATTTTTTATTGTAGTTAATAGAAGGGTGCCAGATAGAAAGTGCATTACTTCACATACATTGATACCCTTACTCATGTCTTGGTCCCCATTTCCCTGCCCCTGAACCCCACCCCTCATCTTGTTTTCCCCCCTTCCCTATCCAATTTCAAATAACCAAATACAAATATATACAATATATCAGATAACAAAGTGAAATACTGTAACAATATCAGATAACCAAGGGACAGCAAAAGAGATGAGAGATAACATAGTACATTAAGGACAACAATCACTCATTATATGGCTTTTGTTTCTATATCCTGGAGGTCCTTTCGTTTAGCTTCATACTATATGACCTTATATATCTAGGTTTTGCTCTACTGTAAATCTCTGCTAGGAGAGCCCAAGGTTTCTACTGATTATGACAAATGAGGGAAACCATTGAGCCTAAGTTCCTTTGAGTCTGGCTTACTTCACTTAATATGATCTTTCCATTTCCTAACAAATGGGGCACTGTCATTCTTTCTGACAGCAGCATAGAATTCCATTGTGTACAAATACCACATCCTGTTGGTCCACTCATCAACTAAGGGACATCTGGGTTGGTTCCGTATCTTTGCTCTGGTAAATAGTACTGCAATGAACATTGTTGTGCTAGTGGATTTAGTATGTCCTTGTTTCTGGACAATTGGGTAAATGCCTAGTAGTGGAATTTCTGGGTCATAGGGGAGCTCTATATTTAGTCTTTTGGGGATCTACCATACTGCTTTCCATAGTGGTTGAACGAGTTTCTACTCCCACCATGTAGTAGTGATCCCTCCTGGCCACATCCCCTCCAGCATCTGTTCTTATTAGTGTTCTTGATCCTGGCCATTCTAACTGGAGTGAGGTGGAATCTTAGAGTTGTTTTGATTTGCATTTCTTTTATGACCAGAGATGTTGAGCATTTCTTCATGTGTCTATAGGCCATTTTTTATTTCTTCTTTAGAGAAAACTCTCTTTAAGTCTTTGGGCCATCTTTTAATGGGATGGTAGTTTCTTTGGAGATTAGTTTTGGAGTGATTCAATGTTTTGAGCTGTTGATATATTTTAGATATGAGGTCTTTGTCCGTTGTTTGGTTGGTGAAGATCTTCTCCCACTCTGTAGGCTTCCTGATTAGTTTACTAGCTATGTCCTTTGCCATACAGAAGCTCTGCAGTTTAATGCAGTCCCACTTATCCAGCCTTTCTCTGATTTGTTGTGATTCTTGGTCCTTATTAAGAAAGTTTCGACCTGTGCCAAGGAGACCTAGTGTATCTCCTATTCCTTCGTGTAAAGTTTTCAGAGTGTTGGCTTTTACCTCCAGGTCTTTGATCCATTTGGAGTTAATTCTAGTGTAGGGTGACAAAGAAGGATCCAACTTTAGTTTTCTGCAGGTGCTTAGCCTGTTCTGCCAGCACCACTTGTTGAAGAGGCTGTCTTTCTTCCATTCTATTTTTTTTGGCTCCCTTGTCAAAGATTAGGTGGCCATAGGTCTGTGGTTTAATATCTGGGTCTTCAGTTCTACTCCATTGGTCTTCAGGCCTGTTCTTGTGCCAGTACCAAGCTGTTTTGACAATTATAGCTCTGTAATAGAGTCTAAAGTTTGATATTGAAATTCCTCCTGTGCTGTTCTTTCTGCTAAGAAGTGCTTTTGCTATATGTGGTCTTTTATTATTCCATATGAAACTTTGGGTTTCCTCTTCTATTTCTTTAAAGAATGACATTGGGATATTGATGGGTATTGTGTTGAATTTGTAGATAGCTCTTGGCAAGATTGTCATTTTCACGATGTTGATTCTTCCAATCCAGGAGCATGGGAGGTTTTTCCATTTCCCCAGTTCTGCTTTAATTTCCTTTTTTTAGAGTTTTAAAGTTTTCATCAAAAAGGTCCTTTACATTCTTAGTTAAGATAATTCCTAGGTACTTTATTTTGTTTGAGGCTATTGCAAAAGGAGTTGCTTTCCTGATTGTTGCCTCGTTCCTCTCACTGTTGGCATAGAGGAAGGCAGTTGATTTTTGAGGGTTAATTTTATAGCCTGCTACTCTTCCAAAGTTTTGAATCAGCTCAAGGAGCTTGGGAGTAGAGTCTGTAGGATTCTTTAAATACAGAATCATGTCATCTGCAAAGAGGGAAAGTTTTACTTCCTTTTTGCCTATTTGGATCTCCTTTATGCTTGCTTCTTGTCTTATTGCACTGGCTAGGAATTCTAATACTATGTTAAAGAGGAGTGGAGAGAGTGGGCATCCTTGTATCATTCCTGATTTTGGAGGGAATGGCTTTAGCTTTTCACCATTAAGTATAATACTAGCTGTGAGTTTGTCATACCCAGCCTTTATTATACTGAGGAATGTTCCATGGATTCCTAGTTTCTCCAGAGCTTTTAACATAAAGGGATGTTGGATCTTGTTAAATGCCTTTTGTGCATCTATTGAGAGAATCATGTGATTTTTGTCCTTGCTCCTCTTGACGTGTTGAATTATATTAATTGATTTGCATATGTTGAACCAGCTTTGCCTCCCTGTGATGAATCCTGTTTGATCATAGTGTATAATTTTTTTGATGAGTTGTTGTAGATGGTTGGCCATTATTTTGTTGAGAAGTTTTGCATCGATGTTCATCAAAGAAATGGGTCTATAGTCCTCTTTCTTTGATGAATCTCTGTCTGGTTTGGGGATGAGGGTTATACTGGCTTCATAGAATGAGTTTGGTAAGGAACCTTCATTTTCAATTTCGTTGAAGAGCTTGAGGAGTATTGGTATGATCTCTGCTTTGAAGACCTTATAGAATTCAGCTGTGAATCCATCTGGCCCTGGGCTTTTCTTAGGTGGAAGGTCTCTTATTGCCATTTCTATTTCAGAGCTTGAAATAGGCCTGTTTATTTGGGTTAGTTCTTCTTGGTTCAGTGTGGGTATGTTTATGTTGGCTAGAAATTCATGCATTTCATCTAGATTCTCAAATTTGTTGACATAAAGGTTTGAGAAGTATTCCCTCCTGATGCTCTGGATCTTGGTAATTTCTGTTGTGATATTACCATTCCCATCTGTGATTTTGTTTATGTTGGTATTCTCCCTTCTTTTTTTGGTAAGATTTGCTAAGGGTTTGTCAATTTTTTAAATTTTTTCAAACAACCAATTCCTTGTTTTGTTGATTCTTTCTATAGTGTTTTTAACTCCAATTCCTTTATTTCTGCTTTTATTTTAATATTTTGCTTCCTTCTACTGGCATTGGGGTTGGTTTGTTACTCTTTTTCCAGGAGGTTAAGGTGACACATTAAATTGTTTGTTTGAGATTTTTCTAATTTGTTATTTTAGGCACTCAGAGCTATAAATTTTCTTCAGAGTTTGCCTTTGCCATGTCCCAAAGGAGCTGGTATTTTGTGTGCTTCTTTTTGTTAAATTTCATAAACTGTTGGATTTCTGTTCTGATCTCCTTGATGACCCATTGGTGATTCAACAATGTGTTGTGCAATCTCCATGAGTTACAGGGTTTTCATTGGTGGAGATGGGTGTTTAGTTCCAATTTGATGCCCTTGTAGTCTGAGAGAGTGCAGGGAATAATTTAAGTGTTTCTGATTCTCCTCAGGTTTGTTTTATGCCATAAAATGTGGTCCATTTTGGAAAATGTTCCATGTGCTGTTGAAAAAAACGTATATTTTGTTGTTGCTGGGTGGAATAATCTGCAGATGTCTGTTAGATTTAGTTGGTATATATAGTTGTTGAAATCTAAGGTTTCTCTGTTGAGTTTTTGCCTGGTTGATCTGTCCATAGGTGAGAGTGGTGTGTTAAAGTTACCAACAGTCACTGTGTTTTGATATATGTATGGTTTCAGTGAAAGTAAAGTTTGCTTGATGAAGTTCGGAGCTCTGGGATTAGGTGTGTAGATATTTAGGATGGTTATATCCTCCTGGAAAGTAGTAGTATGTAGTAACCTTCTTTGTCTTTTCTCATTAATTTTAGTTTGAAGTCTATTTTATCTGATATGAGGATGGCAACTCCAGCCTGTTTATGGGGGCTGTTAACTTGGTAAACTTTCTTCTAACCTCTCACTTTCAAAAAATGTTTTTTAGCAACACCTCTCAGGCTCCATTTGCTTTAGCCAGGTCTTTGCCAGCAGTCAAGATGGCACTGCTCTCAGCTTGTAGTGGAGGGGGATCCCTCCCAATGCCATTCTGCAAGCAGAAGTGGAAACTTCTCCTCGAAGGTACTCACAAATTGCTGAATTCTCCAGTTCGGTTAAGCTGGCAGGTCAGTGCATGGCTGGGTGTCAGCTCTGGGCTCATGCAGGCTCTGTGTGGCTCTGTCTGCAGCTGGCAGGTCTGTGCCACCGAGAAGTGCTGTCTGCTCTGTGGCTGGCAGGACTCCATGCTGTCTTCTCGTGCTGGTATTCTGTCTTTTTCCTTTCTGCCTGAGATCTCTGTGGAGCTAAAGCTTACTTAGGATCAATTTTTGGTAAAGAACTGTCCCCTACACTGCCAGAACTTGTATCTTGGCAGGAGGTCAGAACGACTCACACTGAATAGCCACCATCTTTCACTGATCTCCCCATTTATCTTAATTTTTATATTAAATTATATTAACCATTCAATGTCAGTCCTTCTAGGAAAGACATGAAAGATTTATTTCTTCTAAAATGTGATATTCTCTGACTTCCAATATTTTTTTTTTGCCAGTCCTGGGGCTTGAACTCAGGGCCTGAGCACTGTCCTTGGGATTTCTCATGGCTAGAGTTCTACCACTTGAGCCAGGGCACCATTTCCAGCTTTTTTCTATATATGTGGTGCCAAGGAATCAAACCTGGGTCTTTGTGCATACTAGGCAAGCTCTCTAGGCCAAACTCCCGGCCTGACTTCCAATGTTTTAAAACTAGAATCTTTATATTGGATGAACAATTTGGCCTGATATAAAATCCTTGAACAACATTTTCTTTTCTTTACATTGTCTTATTGACCTTGAAGAAAGACTGAGCTGATTTATTTTCTTACAGATACCTGGTCTTTCTGCTTTTCTGTTTCAAGACATTTTTTTGTGTGTTTAAATTTGGAAAATATATATCATAAAATTAAAATAGCTCTGAAAAAATAAAATTCAATGATTTATTAGCCTATTTTGGATCAACCATAGATGTATGGTGTTAATTTGTATATGTAGCTTCAAGTTTTATCAGCTGCAGTAAGGATGTTTTTTACTAATTTAATTTTTATATAATTGTTCTGATTGCCACTAATGGTTTCTTCTTCAGAGACTCATGATATATGTGCTGGTTCTTCTTTGTATTTCATCTATTATTATTATTACTTTCCTACAAACCATTTAAACTACTGCTGTTAATTTTGGCCACTGTCAAATCTAGCTTCACCATCTTCTATCTATCAACAGTTTTTATTTCCGGCTTTGTGCTTCTTCTAATATTGTTTTCACTTCTCTGATGGGTTAGTTCTTTCCTCTGTTTCCTGCGTTATTCTTCTCAGCTCATTTCAACCTCCTTCATTAGGATAGAAATTTTTGGGGGGGAAGGAGTCATGGACAATGGAGATAATCTGTAAAACTTTAAACTCTCTTTTACACAATATATTAATATTCATATGACAAAGCATTCCATTTACTAACACTATAGTTTGATTAAAAACTTCACAAAGCCTACAAGTCTATACTAGATTCAGCTACTTTAATAAGTCACTAAAAATAATGAAAATAATATCATAATTATTTTCAGGCAGTGTGTTATGAAGCAATCTGGGGAAAAAGTTCTTTGAAAAGTAAAATGGCTTCAGATTTATCTGAATGTTTCAGATGTATCTGTTTTACATTTGTACTTTACAATCTTTCTTAATAAATTCTATCACTCATTTAATGTAGTAATAAGACACTTTCACTTGAATAATAAGTAAATTAGTGAATAAAAGTGTCATCTTTAGCAAGACTTAGTGGTTTAATAACTGGATCTTCTTGTGAGTTGTTTGATATTGAGCAAGCTATTTGAGATGTTGTATTTTCATTTATGGAGAAGGAATAACAGCAGTAGTTATCTCACAGTTATGTTGAGAATCCACTGGAGTTCTCGTATAAAACAGTAAGAATATGGCAGTAAATACTATGTACATGTTGTCTTTACTTATAAGGTCCAAAATATTTTATTACAAAATTAATTACATCAATTATAAGACAGTTGTAAAAGTAATTAAATTTTTTCATGGAATTAATATCAAAAGTTTTATTGGTTCTGAGACTTTTTTCTCACTTGTAAGTTATTTTGATTCTTTTTGGAATTTTTCTTTTCTTTTTCTTTTCCTAGTCCTAGGGCTTGAATTCAGGGCCTGAGCACTGTCTTTGAGCTTTCTTAAAGCTAACACTCTACTGCTTGAGCCACAACACCACTTCTGGCTTATTCTGTGTTTATGGTACCCAGGAATCTATCCCAAGACTTCATGCATGTAGGCAGCACTTTACCACTAGGACACATTCCTAGCCCCCAGAATCTTTCTTATAGTACAGTATCTTGGTTTTTCATGTGTCACTGTCTTATTTATTTACTATTCATTACCGAGTGGATTATTATCCTCAACAGTATTTGGGGAAATTTCCTATAGAGGAAGCTGCAAACCAAAAAATTAAACAAAGGACAAAGAGTGAACCAGTGTAACAGTGATATTCACAGGAAAATATGTTGGAAATGAACTTTACAACTTGGACGGGGGTGGGAGGAAGGAAAGTGGGAGAAAAACATGGGAAGGGATAACAATGTTCAAAAAGTAATATACTCACTACCTTATGAATGTAACTGTAATCCCTCTATACATTACCCTGAGAATAAATTAAATTAAAAATTTAAAAAGCCCACTTTTGTGGTAAAAAACTTAATATTAACTGATCATCAACAATGGATGCATCTCTATATCCATGCCCTTTACAGTCCTCTCACATTGACTCTAGACTTAGTTTTTTGACTTGCTGTATGTACAATGGTACATTGTACATGCAGTAAAAGCATGGCATATGCAGAAGTTTGAAGGCTGTGAGCATTAAGTCTATTCTTATCTGTGGGAATCCAACTGTCTGCATGTAGAAAAGTTATAGGAGCTTCCTAGAAAGATATCCAGGTGCCTAACTCATCCCTGCCAAGGCTCAGGTGGGCGAGTCAGGAGGCAGGGATTAAATACCCAAACTGAGTCATTCCAATTTGCCATATAACTGAATTGTAGAAGGACTGGTAATTTTTTAAATCCACATTTCAGTGGTTTGTTATGTAGCAGCAGATTATAGATTCACTTGTTCTGCTGCCTTAAAAATAGACTGCTTTCAGGAATGCTGGTGTCTCTATGTATCCACTTCCTCCTAGTCTTCCTCACCAATTGGGTCTAGAAGCCTTTCTGCCAATAGGTCAGTGCTTCCCAGTACTTAAAACTGCATTTCATGTCTGCATTCCATGATTTCATCATCTTCAGGGATTTGAGTTCTGCTGACTCTGAAATCTGCCACTCCTTTGCTACCTGTAAATTCTGCCTGTTCTCTGTATTTGTTTCCATCTCTTTTGCTTTATTCTTCTGCTTCAGCTCCAGTCTTTGAGAAACAGCTCTTACCTTTGATAAGTCCTTTATTCTGGGGAAGCATAATTTTGATGGGAATCAGTATTCACATTGTCTGTTTTTAGGCCTTATTTATGTGACCTCTGCCCCCAAATTCAGTGACTGATGCCAACTGTGAGATTTGCAGATGAAATTAATAGAAATTTGTTGAAGATGATATTTAATTATTTTCCCTCATTAGGTTATATAGTTTCTGGGAAAAAATGGAACAGATTTTTCTATTTAAATTCTTTTTTGTGTGCAGTAAGAGTCACTGGACAATTTTTTTTCTGAATATGATGCAATAAACTTGAGAGCTTTAGTTACTGTTGGCATCCTTAAAAATTCTGGAATTCAGAGGCAGCAACTATGACATTTAAATGGTTTTTCCCTTCTTAGACCAAATCACATTTTAGGTTCCCTTTCATTCCTTCTCTCTGGACAATGGTGTTGTGACATTTGATGACTCTAAGTGACTAATTCATGCTATAGTTCAGAAACAAATACTATGGATAGAGACTGTCAGGATCATGGTATATTGTACCATCTTTTCAGATAAAACTGTCTCAATTTTATTAATTTTGATTTAGGGTTTAATTTCCAGGCAGTGGACAGTGTGGGAGATATAGAAAACAAAGCAGGAATCCACTGGGTCCTTGAAGAACTGGGGTATGTGTTATCTCTGCAGCCAGTGTCTGAAAACACAGTATAGATGAGGAACCCATTTTGCCCCTATCAGTGTTAGTACCTCTCATTGTTCAGGATGTAAAAGGGGACCAAGTTTGGAATGTTACTTCCTAGGTAAGCCCTGGTTTGTCCTATGTATATATCATCAGCCGCGATCTTCCTCTTGCCCATCCTGTTCTCACTCTTACAGAGAGAAAATTGCTTTCACTGATTGTTATGTGCTTCTTTTTTTTTTGTTTGTTTGGCGGGGGGGACTTGTACTGTCCATTTGGGGCCGCTAGCATTGTTTCAACTATTAGTAGATTGAGCTGCTTGGATGCAGAGACTGTACCCTCATCACTCCTGTACCCCCAAAATCTGACACGGGGAGCTGTACTCCCTGGTGTGCCATAAGATTTATTGACATGAATTGAGAAATAGGATAAATATACTTCATTAAAGTCTTCCTGCCCTCTTGCTAGTTTATTAGTTCAATAGCCTAAGTTATCCCAACCCTATCTTCCATCTCTGTCCCTTCCCAGTTTCCTTCTCTTCTTCTCTGAAAGGGCTGGACAATCAGGAAGAAGGAAACTTATGGTTTCCCCCCACATGCATCCCTCCCTCCTCCTCTGCACCATCCCTCCCCCTACTCTCCCTCCCCCCAATTCAGTCCTGCTGATTTCCTAAGGCAGCATCAGGGGAAGTTCCTCAGTGCCTGTGCCTGCCTGTCGCTCCATCTCAGGCATTCTGGGACCTACTGCCAGGGTATCTCAGTTGATCTCCTTTTTTGGTGATCATCTTGACCCCTTTGGTTCTGGACTCCAGAGTCCTTTGTGCAACAGGAGAGCCGTGCGCTCACAGGAGCCCCTTCCAGGTAACGTGCTCCCTGAGCCTCCTCTCCTCTTCACCTCTTCCCACCTCTGGCCCTGCATCTCCCTCACCCCCGCGGAGCCCCCGCCCCTTTTGTGCAGCCTGGATCTACGAGCCCTGAGGACCGGATTTGTGGCAGATGCCCAGCGAGTGACACGTCGTGGGGCTGGGGCTGGCGAATGGGAGCGCGCTGGCGGCGGGGCGGGGGCGGGGGGCGTGTAGTGGCAGACTGGCCCGCTGGGATTATGAATGGGGGCGGCGAGTTGAGGTTCAAACCAGGATTTTCGGCATCTGGATGATAAGAGACAGCGGGGCTGTGCGTAATCCTTCAGCTCTGGATGGAAAGGAGACGCTGTGAGCTCCAGGCTGAAGTGACAGGGGTTTTATTTTCTACCAAACTCCCCTCGTAGGATACCCCGCGGCTGGAGTCTGGCGCGAGGCTGGTAAGGTAGGTGGGCAGGGGGGAGACGCAGAATGGGCCATCGCCCGGGTCAGCCGACTGCGGACCGCACGCTTCCCTCCCGAGGACTGACAGGTGGTGGCCTCCGCGCTTGAATCCCGCAATATGGTCACACCGTGGGGGCCCAGGAGCGGGGTTTTCCAGGGTGCAGGTGGGGGGCTAGAGGCGGAGAGGAGGGCTTCGGGGTGCACTGCTGCCCGTGGTGTGATGCTTGCCTGCGCCCTCCACTCCTGCTGATGGGCCGGTGGGTGAGCGCTCCGCCACCGGCCGGTGCGCTCCCGGCCCCGCCAGGGAGGCTGGTTGCGGGCCAGGCTGCAGGCAGCCTCCTCCTCCCCCGGGCTGGTGCTCGTCCCCCTGGCGGGAGCGGGGGAAACTGGCTCGCCGATCCCGGCGGAGGGGCTGCGGGGCCGGGTGGAGCCTCCACCAGAGCCCCAGTGCCCGCCCGAGGATCCTTAGTCAGCGTGGTGCAGCAGGGGCGCCCGGGGCGGGAGGGCGGCGTGCACCCGGGTAGCCCGAGGTAAGAGGAGATTAGGAGGCTGTGGCTGTATGTCATGGAGAGTGTGGGGTACAGTGGGGATGATGCAAAGCGCCGGGGGGAGGGGGAAGGTGGGGAAGGAAGTCCGTGAACCAGGATGATTGTCTCCTCTTGCAGTCAGTCAAGGGATACCTCCCCTTTGCCCTCTCCTCTGCTTCTCCATACCTCCCCCCTGCACACGGCTTATGTCTCTTGGCAAGTCTTAGGAGGGAGGAGGGAAGATGGGAAGAGAGGGCATTCAGGGCTCTGAGACCCAGGAGTGGATGTTGGCCAGGCGCTGATAGCCAGGCAGTGACTGCGGTGGCGTGAGCTAGCCGGAGCCCGGAGTACCCAAGAGTTGGATATTTTTGCTGGCCCTCAAGTGAGGGTGTGTGCCCAGGCCCAGGTGTCCTGGGCTCTGCTCACAACTTTTGGAAAGCCTTGCCTGGCTCTTGGTGAAGTGAGGGAGGGAGAGAGGTCGTCTGTGGTATATTACAGGCCCAGCTCATTCTAAAAGTGGGGGGGGGGGAGACAAGAGACGTACCTACCTGCACCCCACCTCACTCATTTATCCTCTCCTCTCCCAGCTCCCTATGCCAGAAACAAACATTGGAAACCATAGTAGCCAATAGCTGTAAACCATGCATAAGGTGCAAGAATCAAAGGAATTGCTTTTGATTTACAGGAATAACTTAATTCTATATTCCTATGCTATTCTTTATTATGAGATGATTTTAAGCTGTGCACCTAACATTACATTGATTTTACCTTCTATTTGCATCTTGCTACTGAACAGATATATGCATTCTAATATTAGATCTGTCTGAAATAATGATCATTCTTTGAATTGTATGTATCTTTTAAATTCCGAGTTTTCCAGCTGCTTAAAAGTTCTGCACCATATTGTGAGAGTAGAGTATCTTAAACTGAAAATTAAAATAAAAAATACTAAAAATCTAGACACAGATTTCATTGGAACACAAATTCCTCCCTCTCTTCCTTTGGTAAAACCTGTTGTTATGCTCATAATTTCATAGAAACAAAAGCATTTTGGGGAATCTCAAATATTTTAATCTTATCATTTGAGCTACAGGGAGAGATTTGGAAATTTTCTATGCATGAATTGACAAGAAGATGGAAAAGGTCAATAATTTCAATTCAGTTAAAAGGAAATGTAGCTACATTTCCCTTCTACAGTAGCTCATTTATCTTCTGGTATCCAAGAGAGAATCCTCCCCTGGCCTCCCTCCCCACTTTCAGCATTATATCTAACATTGGTCTATTCAGTGCTTCAAACATATTTATTGTGTATCTCTATCCTTTATCCTTTTCATAAATAACACAATGACAACCTGTTAATTTACACAAAATAAGTAAGCATTAAATGGACTGGAGTTGTTGAGATGGTATAATTGGTGCACTGAGGTTGTCTAATCTATCCACCTATTATCTTTCCAAATTCCTGATACGGCTGTGAGCTAAACAATTTTGCAATGTATCTACTTATATTTTCCCAACTGATTGGCTTTTCAATTCATTTCTAGCTTGACATATTTTGCAAAGATGAATGATCTCAAATTTCTCTAGAGTATCCACCTGGATACGCTTGTTTGCCTTTGTAATAAGGTTGGTTTTGACTTAAGAAATAAATCAGTCATATATGGTTATGAGTCCTTTACCAATCTAGAGACAGGCATTTAACAGCAGGTACAGTGGAAAGAAGAGTTTATTTGAAGGTATTAGATATAGGAATATTTTTATTTTTGTTTCCAATATGTATATTGAAAACGATAAAAGAATAGATTCCTATCATTTTGTATGGTCCTGGGCTTCAACTCAGCTCCTGATTACTGTCCTGAGTTTCTCTTTTTCCTTTTTACCCACCTCAAAGATAGCCCTCTTGAAAGAGCTCCACTTCTGAATTTTTGATGGTTAATAGGAGATAAGTCTTATGGACTTTTTTGCCTGGTTAGCTTAGAACTAATGCCCTCAGACTCCTAGATAGCTAAGATTTCAGGTGTCAGCCACTGGCACCTAGTCTGTCTTTATCTTATTCAACTTACTTTGTTTAGAGAAAAAGAGTAAGATGAAGAAATCTTGAATAAGAAGGGTTTGGGTCTCTTATTATGATATGCAACTTCACCCATTTTTCTTTTTAAGAAAATTCAAGCAGCTTGGTTTGGCGGGGTGGGGATGTTGATCACAAGACTAACAGGTTCTTCAGCATAACCAATTTGCAGCAATATGGCAGACAGCCTCATGTGCCAAATACTTCTTTAAGGAAGACCTTGTTGCCCTAGATTCTGAAGCTATTGTCAACAGACTGTTTTTAGTAGTCAGAAATTTGTAATGATGGGGCCAGGAATTTGGCCTAGTGGTAGAGTGCTTGCTTAGCATGTTTGAAGTCCTGGGTTTGATTCCTCAGTACCACAAACATAGAAAAAGCTGGCAGTGGTCCTTTGGCTCAAGTGGCAGATCACTAGCCTTGAGAAAGCCCAAGGAGCTCAAGCCCCAGGACTGGCAAAAAAAGAAAAGAAAGAAATTTGGAGGGATGCTTGAGTTTTAGGAAGGGCATGCCTCCTTCCAGCACACAGCTCATTTCCAATGGCTAATCCATGTAGGGCTTTACAACCTTCCGTGGTCATCCTGTTTCATCATAACTCTGCATAACTCTTGAGGAGTCTTTTTGCTCTGGAGCTCCAAGGATTTATATGGAGTCTTGAATGACAATTTTATTTTCCCATTTGTCCATCCTTGTTTCTCCTGGCATCCCTGCCTTTCCTAAATTGACCATAGCAGGAAAATCCTCAGTGAAGTGGTACATTAACTTTCCTAACAGAGTGGCATACTAGGCACAGCCTGGGACAATGACCCTTCAAGCATATTCATTTTGTTGGTTTGAATCCATTGTTTTTTTTTTTTTTGAAATGTAGTGTCATTCACTGTTGGAGCACATACATTTCCCTGATCTGCTCTTCCATATTTTATCATTTATTCTAGACTTTTGTTGGATTTATAGTTCTGTAGATCTTTCATACTGACTGAAATGTTATGCATCCTATTTTTTATGTTTTATTTAATTTACATATATTTTTTTCTGGTCCAGGGTTTGAACTCGGGGCCTGAGTGTTGTCTCTGAGCTTCTTCTTGAGCCACAGAACCACTTCCTACTTTTTCTGTGATTAACTGGCGACAAGAGACTCTTGGACTTTCCTATTAGGGCTGGCTCAGACTGTAATCTTTAGATCTCCACCTCCTGAGTAGCTGGGATTACAGGTGTGGGCCACTGGCACCTGGCTATTTTTTTGTTTGTTTATTTAAAAAATCTCTTTATTATTCAAATTTTGTCTTAATTGGTGGAACGAATCAAACTACCAATTCCTATTTTCAGTTGCATAAGGTCTTTATAATGTTACAATTTAGATCACTTATTTCAAAATACTATATTAATAAAGCCACCACAGTTTTATACCCTGCTTACTTATGTTTTACATAAGTAGATTTTTACCTTTAGTTTGTTTATATAACCAATGATTATTTAAATGTACCCACAGTTTCTGTTTACTGTTGTTTCCTTTTTTTTTTTTTTGCCAGTTTTGGGCTTCAGCTCAGGGTCTGAGTACTGTCCTTGGACTTTCTCGAGGCTAGAACTCTACCACTTGAGCCACAGTACCACTTCCAGCTTTTTTCTATGTATGTGGTACTGAGGAATTGAACCCAGGTCTTCATGCATGCTAGGCAAGCACTCTACCACTAGGCCAAACTCCCAGCCCTACTGTTGTTTCTTGCATCTGCCTTCTTCATTTCAAATTCACATTCCTTCCTTATGGAAGCAGTTTTTTGGTAAGCATGCACAAATGATAAAATTCTCTTAATCTTTTTCATTGTTGTTTGAAACTATTTCACTATAACAAGTAGATAATGGGTTACCTATGAGAAGAATCCTAAGTTAACAATTATTTTCCTCACCACTCTTGTCTTGTAGTCTGGACTTTGAAAATGAGGTGTTTATTTCTTGGTTGCATTTAAAACAGTACTTTGTCATTGGTATGCTGTAGTTTCTCTGCAGTATTCCCAAATGTGGATTTGTTTTTATTGTTCCTTCATGAGGAATCTTTTTTTAATAGCCACAATAGTTTATTACAGTTGAACTCTTTTTAAGACATATACAGGACAACCAATTTTACACATTAGAAATGGTATCACATGTATGAGAAAAATATGAGATGGGCATAAAACAAAGCTGAGGTGGACAGACAAGCAATATCTCTTAATTTATTAACACTAGCTTAAACTTTTAAAGAAATAAGGAACTATGTTTTAGGAGAATTTAACCTTTAAAGATTGAATTGCATAGTGTTGCATCCCATGTAAGGAAAAATAAGACTAATTTTTCCCTCACACTCTAATGCACTGTCATGAGGAATCTTGTTCTACTTTAGCCCAATGACTTCTGTGTTTCTTGATTTATTAAAATGTTCATAGGAGAGTCTTAATATGAATGTGTGTTGTTGTCTTTTTTTTTTTTTGCCAGTCCTGGGCTTGAGCTCAGGGCCTTGGACTTTCTCAAGGCTAGAGCTCTACTACTTGAGCCTCAGCACCACTTCCGGCTTTTTTTTCCCTATATGTGGTACCGAGGAATCGAACCCAGGTCTTCATGCATGCTAGGCAAGAACTTTAACCACTAGGCCAAACTCCCGGCCCTGTGTGTTGTCTTTTCAACACTGTGAACATGCTTAAAAATTCTACTTTAACTTCTTATTAAATATTGCTTAGACATTGTCTTGACTGTCCAATTATTTTTCTGAACCTCTAAAATTTTTCTATATACACGTTAGAAACTTAAAATTATGCACTCATCAATTCCCTCTGTTAGTTTTTAGTTGCCTTTTTTTGTGGGTCATGGGGCTTGAACTCTGGGCCTGGGTGCTGTCCCTGAGCAATTCAACACAAAGCTACTGCCTTACCTCTTGAGCCACAGCCCCACTTCCCATTTTCTAGTGATTAATTGGAGATAAGAGTCTCACATTCTTTAGTGCTGCAACTGATTTTGAACTGCCACCCTAGATCTTAGCCTCCTACGTAGTTAGGATTACAGGTGTGAGCCACTGTGCCTGGTTACAAATGTTTTAAGGAGACATTTGGATGCTATACAGAACAATTTATCTGCTGTCTCTATTCTAATTGATGCTTTATCTGTTATTTGTTCACTGACATGATTAAAAAAATTCTAGACATGCCATTTGATGCTTTTGAAGATTTGCTTGCAAACCCCTCATGTTTTCTATTCTTTTCTTACAGGTTCTTTAACTTTATTCCTTAGTATGATATCTGTATTTGTTTTCTAGTATTTTCTGTTGTTGTTAACTTGGGATCTTTTTGGGAGTCATTTCATGCCAATGGCTCTTTAGGTTGGCTCTTTATGTATTAAATAGTAGCCTTAAATGTGTATTATTTCTTTAAGTGAAGGTATTATTTGGATTATGAACTCATCTTTGGTCAGTTTACTTTTTCTGCATTGTTCAGATTGGATACATCTGTTCTCATGGTCATTGATTCTCTCCTCTACCATCTTCCTTATGAACCCACTCAGTGACTTTTAATTTGGCTACTGTATTTTTTAGTTGTATACATTCTTTGGTTCTTTTTGTCCCTTATGCCTTTGCTATATTTTCTATTTTCTTGTTTCTAGAACATTTGTGTTTGTTTGTTGAAGGATTTTTGGTAATATATGGTTTATACTTCTTGTCTGGAAATCTTCACATCTGATTTTCTTAACTCCTAGTATTGTTTCCCTTTTATCTTGTATTTTTTTTTTTGCTTTGACACCAGGAAGCGTTTCATCAAATCTAATATTTCAGGTTTACCACATAGATCTTGGCCTACTTTTGTGAGCAGTGGAAACCATTTCAATTTAAGTTCTAGAGTTGTTATGATGCAAGTTTAGTGTGTCTGTTTAGTCTCTCTGGTACTTCTGGCATTTCCACTTGCTGGGGCCATCTGGGCCGGTTGAAGGAGCTTCATCAAGCCAGGCCTGGAATACATTAAAAGAGAAGATGAGAAGATAGTTTTCCGGGTCTACTAGGAGAAGGGATCCTCTTGGCTTGGTGCTGCTTCAGAGAATGAATAACCTAGCTGGACTAAACTTCCTCCTCCTCCTCCTCCTCCTCCTCCTCCTCCTCCTCCTCCTCCTCCTCCTCCTCCTCCTTCTCCTCCTCCTCCTCCTCCTTCTTCTTGTGGGCCAGGGGGCTTGAACTCTGGACTTTGCAGTTGTCCCTGAGCTCTTCAGCTCAAGGCTACCATCCTACCCCTTGAGCCACAGCCCCCTTCCCATTTTCTAGTGATTAATTGGAGATGAGTCTCTTGTTCTTTAGTGCCCAGGCTGGCTTTGAACTTTGATCCTCAGATTTCAGCCTCCTGAGTAGCTAGGATTACAGGCTTTAAACTTAACTACTTCTAAGTTAAGGTCAGGGCAGTCTGCACCTGGGTAGTCTACCATGGGATGGGGTAGGGGGTTCATATACTTCTGCCATTCCTACAGTCCAGGAGTTACAAACCTGCCTACCATCCTTTTCCCCATCTTTGAAGACCTCCTTTAGGTGGCTGTTAGACTATTTCTAGGGCTTACAGTTGAACTTAGCAGCAGAGTTAGGGGAAATTGGTGTGTGTTATCCCGTCTTCATCGGGTGTATGCACTTAAAAAAACAAAAAGCCTCTCTGGTTGAACTTCTTAGCCACATTGTCCATTAGTGTAATTGGAAATGGAAATACTGATTTGATTGTCTTTCCCCATGTGTTTGTTGTAGAGACAAAAATCTAAACTTCAGTCTAAGTAATCTTAGTTAAATTGATGGATGCTGCTGTAGCTAAAGATTTAAATGGCAAACCCCATCCTATCAGTGGAACCTAAGGCAAAAATCTATGTGATATTTTCTCTATGAAACACTTTTCTCCACATTGTCTTAAATCATTTGAAAAAGATTAGTGGTTTTTGTCTGTAGCCCTCTCTATGGGAAATGCTAAGATACCCTTTATTAGATGGAAACGTTAAACCCTGGAAAAATAAATAATATTTGCTCAAGCAACTTGCTGATATTTTTCAATGGATTATGGAAGAGATACTTGGGTTTTTGATCTTTAGCCCTCCTGAAACATGCCACAGTGCTGGTTCGTAAAATCCTGCCATTTTCAGAACTTTATAAAGGTAATTTTAGAAATCACCTACTCCAATCTTACTGTTTCTTATTGAATAGAACTGAGGCTTTGAAATGTCATGAGATCTAAGTTTCTTCAATTCATTGATGTCAGGACTTCTTTATTCTGACTTATTAATGTTTTGTAATACTATGTTTCCTTAAAGTAAGTCAAAATTGTCTTGACATTAAAATATACAATGAGACACAATTCTTTCATTTTTAATCCTTCCTTCCTTCCTTCCATCCTTCATTCCTTCCTTCCTGCCTGCCTGCCTGCCTGCCTTCCTTCTTTTTGTGCTGGTCCTTGGACTTGAACTCAGAGCCTGGGTATTACCTTCAGATTTTGTGGTTAAGGCTAGTACTTTACCAGTTGAGCCACAGCTCCACTTTGGCCTTTTTTTCTTTTGTTGCTTAACTGGAGATAATACTCTGATGGACTTTCCTGCCTATGCTGTGTATCTTTGAACTATGATCTTTAGAACTCAACCTCCTGAATAGTTAGGATTGGAGGCATGAGCCACCAGTGCCAGGCTTTCCTAATGAGGAAAACTATGTTGAGATGACATGATAGTCCTTTAGAAATATAGGGCTTTTTTGAAAATTTTATGACCATACATACCAGTTATCCAGAAACATGTACATATGCTCCAACATATGAATTCAATATTGAGAATTGATGAACTTCTGAGGGAAACTTTCAGGTATGGTCTTGTGTTATACTTATGTGTCAATTTTGGATTGTTTTTGCTGGGAAAAGAGACTTAAAAATAATGACCTTTACTGCCTATATCTATAGAGGCAATTGCCCTTTGCCTAGTCCACTAGTCCCATGTGGGTTTATTTTCTTGCAGATTCTAGAAAGCCAGTAGGTGAGAAGGACATAACAGGACCAGCAGATGTTCAAACAGACTGCATGAAATACAAACAGGCAACTCAACCCACAGTGCTTCTCTTTTCCCCTCTGTGAGTGGGCAGGTGTGAACACACACACACACACACACACACACACACACACACACACACACACACACCTCATATGTACCTTAAGACTTCTTGGAAAGATTCTTCCATCTGCTTCTGGCTGCCTTTACCCTTATACTGTATAGATAAACAGTGTCTCTTTAAGATTATATTTTCTTTATCTGGCAAAGCTGCTGCTCCGTTGGTCACTTAAAACTAATTTCACCTGCATCTCAAATGTTAGGGATTGAAAAAAAGAGTAGAGTGGCATTTGCTCTATTTCCTGGAGGAAATTTTGAGGGTAAATGGAAAGGTACATTCATGCTTTTTTTTTGTCATAGACCAAAATAATTAAAGTCCACAGAACAATAAATGTCAATGAACTCAGAGTTCAGAGGGTAAGGCCTGATCTTGTTTTAATTATTTGTTATGTATATCTTAGGACTAGTTCAACTCCCAGAAACAAAACCACATACACATACACACACACACATGCACACACACACACACACACACACACACACACACAAACTCAATTATATATTGCAGTGCCATTAAGTAGATAACACCATGAAACAAGTGAACAAGTGCAGAAAAATAGGAAGAAAGGACACAAAGAAACAACAGCATGGATGAGCTTTCTTTTTTTATAGTCTAGTCTTATGAATATTTTGTTTGAATGGTTATTCTTTCAGGACTCAGTGAAGACTATGAAGTGAAGTCCTAGGTTCCTGTTAAGATCCAATTGAATGGACAATAGCATCCCTTTTTTAGGCCCAGGGTAAAAAAAAATAAGACTTTGTGTCATGATAATCACAAAGATTCTGTCACTATTATTTGGTCTGACTTCAGAATCACAAATATTGTTTGAAAAAGAAACATGAAAATTATTATGTGATTGGTCTATGTAAAAATTTTGTAATTGGGATAACACCTTAAAATAATTATAAACTACTCAACTTCAGTAGTATAGTGCGCTGCACAGTTAAAAGAACCAATATCTAGGTGTGGACAATGATCATAAAAACAATGATGCTTATGTGGATAAAATTCCATTTCATTGATCTGGAGATATGGTTGATACTGTTGGGTCATTCAACATCCATTCACCCTCCTTCACATTCATTTTCCTCTTCTACACAACTTTAAAGGCTATACAATCAATTTCCAGCCTCCTCTGAAACTAGGAGGTGCTCCAATTACAGACTGGTTGGAGATTTCCTTCTGAATAAAAGACAAAGAAAGCATCTCAAGGATTGGTCACCCATACTCTGTTTTTGGTATGAGCAGCCATTTTGCAGGCATGATGCTTCATATGCCTACAATAAATCGATGTGACTAGGATAATGGAAAAAATTAGATGAAGCTTGGATTCTTGGTGAGACCTTGGAGATATACTGTCTACCTCTTGACTTAATGTTCAGGAGATAAAATACTCCCCAAGCAAATTATTTTCTCCTGTCTTTGTTAGGTTTTCTGTTCTTTCAAGCCAGACTCATTAACAAAAGAAACTGGTAAGATTCTGCATTCAACCTTCTATCTGGTGAATGTAATGTAATCCTTCTATTCATTACAATAAAAATGTATGAAAAAAGATTTTGCATTCAAAATTTTGAAGGATAAAAATGATTTACGGGTCTTCAATTGCAAAGTTTAGGCAACTTTGTTGATTTTATATGTAAATTTTGAAGAAGCTTAAGTGTGACTGTTTTGGATAATTTCTGAAATTTTTATTGTTTATGGAAAAAGGAATAACATGAAACTCCAAGAGCTTCTGTTTTGCATTACTGAGAAAAGATGTTAAATTTTATTCAATGAGTGAAATTTATAAGAGGACAACTCTATTTCTGTAAGTCACACCTCCTACTGAGCTATCGTCCTTGGTAAGATGAGGATACAGATGGAGAATACCAATAAGCCTTGAAAAAATTGTTTTCCCTATTTAGATTAAGGGAAATTCATAGCAGAGTGGGGTACCTTCTTTACCACTTAATGTAAGTTTTTTCCAGCAGTTTCCTTCTGACTTCACACTTCCACAGAGATGAGAAATACTTTAAAAGATGGAGTTTAGAGATTAAGGAATGGTGTCCATTTGCACTCAGTGCATAAAAGATGGAATTTTGTTTTTGTATACGACATATATTTTTCACTTGGACTTGCCTGATTTAAGTGAAGGGAATTAATTTTTGTATTAAATCATATGCTATAAAGGTCCTCCTTTGTCTGTTGAGATTGCATTTATGTGACATATAATACTACAAGTAAACTTATTTTTTTGCCTGCTATAAAGTGTTTGGGAGATGGTCATTAATTACCAGAGGAATTATTAATCAAGGACATAGGGTTTTTTTTTAATCCTTGGTTCTATAAGCATGAATGTGTGCTTTTCGCTCTCCAGGCAGAGAGACAGTAACTTCCCAGGCATGACATCTGCTTCTCAGGCAGGAGCAGGGAGAAGGACCCCAGCCAGAAGATTTGCAGAAATGGAATTTATCTTGGTGTAAGGAAAAAGAAAGCCATCTGGGAAGATTTATTAGATAGACCCCTACTAATACCTTGTTACCACAACGATGGTAATGACCACCCCTAAGTACAGAAAAGTTTGAACAGAACAAGAGTTTTATATATTTTATTTTATTCTGGCAACATTGATTCCTTAAAAATATCAGAATTATACAGTGAAGAGAAAAATAGCTTACGATTTGGTACTGACCACTGTCATTAAAACTGAAGAAAATTTCTCAATTCCAATTTACAAATTGAACTTGTAGTTGTGTCTCATTAAGTTTATGATCTTGAGATTTCTTAAACTATATGGCAGCTTAAATGTATATGACAGTTTATAGTGATTAGAATCTGCATTAAGTTCATAAAAGGTACTGTCATTGAAAATTTATCAGTTGTCATTTTGTTTCATGAAAGCTGACTTGATGTATAAAACTGAAAGAAAAATTGATAGTTACTGAGATCGAGCTAATTATGTTCTCTCTTCCTTCATAAATAATAATGATGTGTAGCAGCAAACTTCTTGGACAATGAAAATATTA
Organism: Megascapheus bottae; assembly: GCF_031878675.1. NCBI lineage: Eukaryota > Metazoa > Chordata > Mammalia > Rodentia > Geomyidae > Megascapheus > Megascapheus bottae. Next base: position 40,463,076 of record NC_143514.1, on the reverse strand, counting down.
TGTACTATTTATTCACAATTTCTATGCATTTTGTTGCTGAGAAAATTTGGTAGTTACTGAGATCGAGCTAATTATGGACAATTATGTTCTATTTTTCTTCATAAATAATAATGATGTATAGCAGCAAGCTTCCTGGACAATGAAAAAATTATGCTCTATTTACTCACAATTTCTATGCATTTCGTTGCTGAGGTTGATGTCTACATATTTTGTTGGAGGGGGGCTATTTTGTAGTCCCAATATTTTAAAATAAAATTTTAGATGTGATTATTATCCAAGGGAAAATACTTACTTTAAGAAAAAATAAGGAAATGGAAAGACTTAGAAAAAAATCATATTAAGTGAAGTAAGCCAGACTCAAAGGATCATAGGCTCAATGTTTTCCCTCATTTTTCATAATTAGTATAAACTTTGAACTCTCCTAGCAGAGGTTTACAATAGGGCAACACCTAGATACATAAGGCCATATAGGATGAGACTAAATGAAAGGACCTCCAGGATATAGAAACAAGAGCTTTATATCGTGTGATTGTTGTTCTTAATGTTCTATGCTATTTCTCATCATTTTTGTTGTCCCTTGGTTATCTCATATTGTTATAGTATCTTACCTTGTTATATACTGCATATACATCTATTTGTTTATTTGAAATAGGATAAGGAAGGGGGAAAAACAAGATGGGGGAGGAGTGGGGGAGCAAAATAGGGACAAAAACATGAGAAGGGGTCTCAATGTGTGTGAAGTAATGCACCTTCTATCTGGTGAATATAACTGTAACCCTTCTATTAATTACAATAAAAATATATTTAAAAAAATGAATTGGCCTTGATACATAAGGCCATATAGTATGAAGCTAATTGAAAGGACTTCCAGGATATTGAAACAAAAGCCATATAATGAATGATTGTTGTCCTTAATGTACTATGTTATCTCTCATCTCCTTTGCTGTCCCTTGGGTATCTCATATTGTTACAGTATCTCACTTTGTTATCTGATATATTGAATTTATTTGTATTTGGTTATTTGAAATTTGATAGGGAAGGGGGGAAAACCAAGACGGGGGTGGGTGGTGGGGGGGGGGGGAGGGTAATGGGTACCAAGACATGTGAAAGGGTATCAATGTATGTGAATTAATGCACATTCTATCTGGCAAATATCATGTAACCCTTTTATTAATTACAATAAAAAATTAAAAAAATGAGTTGGGAGTATAGCCCAGAGGTACAGTGCATGATTAGCACACATGAGGCCCTGGGTTCAATCGCTAGCACCAAAACATAAAGACAACATTAATAAATATTTTTCATGGTTCTGGAGGCTGAAAAAAAAGAAAAAAAAACTGGTTGAATCCTATGGGTTTTACTTGCCTATTTTCACTTAGGGTATTGGCAAAAATAGCTTGATTAATGTAAATCCCTACTTAGAAGCTATTTGTTCATATTAGAAAGGATAATGGCTACGTTTTTATTTTCTTTTCATTCAAATAGGGTAAGACAATGGTTTCACTACCTTTCAGGGTAAATTACAAAGAAAATGAAATAATGAATGTACTATATAGTATTATGTTTTGATTAGTGTTTTATAAAGTTTATAAATAGCACTGTTAATGTATGAACAAGATGACAGGTGATTTTTTCCAAAAGTGAGTCTCACAACTAGGAATTTTGAGTGTGGTCTCCAATGTCAGCTTTGTAAAAGGAAATAATAGAGTAACATATTTTTTTACTCCAGACAATGGAACATCAAAGCTAAACCTCATTGTGAAGGAAAAAGAATGTATAGAAAAAGCTTCACAGAGAGATGATTCATTGAATAATGCAGCATAACAATAGATTTTATCAAGTACAGAATGTCTTTGGGTTTCTAAAGTGTCTATAAAAATGGCAAACTTATAAAAAATGTCCAATTTCAGTCATAAAAACTGAATCTTAAATTAGAATGAAACTTCGAATGGTCATATCTAAGAAACAATGAGATTCTCCTCAATTCATAAAGTCATCAATAGAGGATTTTGTAATATCTTCAATAAAAGTTTTTGTCATACTTTTGGCATTTTTTTTTACTTCTCAGAAGACAATTAGGGGCCAGGAGTTTGGCCTAGTGGTAGAGTGCTTGCTTGACATGCATGAAGATCTTGGTTTGAGTGCTTGGTATCACACAGAAAAAAGCTGGAAGTGGTGCTCAGGCTCAAGTGGTAGAGCTCTAGCCTTTAGAAAGTCTAAGGACAGTGCTCAGGCCCTGAGTTCAAGCCCACACCTGCCCCCCCAAAAGACAATTAGATGTGGATACTGGTTTCTTATATCTAACCTAAGTTTTATGCTTTTTCTATTTTCTTTCTGATTTCCCTTTCATCTTCCTTTCCTTTCCCCTTCCCTTCTCTCCCCTATATTCTTTCCTCTCCTCTCCTCTCCTCTCCCCTTCTCTCTCTCTCTCTCCCTCTCCCTCTCCCTCTCCCTCTCCCTCCCTCCCTCCCTCCCTCCCTCCCTCCCTCCCTCCCTCCCTCCCTCCCTCCCTCCCTCCCTCCCTCTCTCTCTCTCTCTCTCTCTCTCTCTCTCTCTCTCTCTCTCTCTCTCTCTCTCTCTCTCTCTCATATTTCTCTTTTATTGGAGGTCTATTCAGGGTCTTGTACATGCTAATCGCATATTTTATCACATATATACCCTCAATTTGGAAGCTCATGCTAAGTGGTGGTCACTTTAAATTTTCCTTATGAATGCTATAATACAATTTTTTCTAATAGATGAGTAGAATTCAGTTGTGTATATATACCTCGTTTTCTTCATCTGTTCATTCATTGAGGGGAATGTGGATTAACTCCATATCTTGGCTATGATATGGAGTACTGCAATTAACATGGCTGTGGTGATTGTAGAATTGATAGTAGAATTTCTGGGTCATAGGGAAGTTCTATGTTTAGTTTTTGAAGAACCTACTGCCTTCCAGAGTAGTTGAACAAGTTTATATTCCTTCCAACAGTGTATTAGAGTTCCCTTTTGGCTGCATCCTTACCAGCACTTGTTGTTTTCTTGATAGTGGATATTCTAACTGGGGTTAGGTAGAATCTAGTGTTGCTCTGATTTTCATTTTTTAATGTTAGCTTTTTAATCCAGGAAATAGAAATAGGGTTTTTTTTTGCCAGTCATGGGGCTTGAACTCAGGGCTTGAGCACTGTCCTTGGGCTTTTATCTCAAGGCCAGAGCTCTACCACTTGAGCCACAGCACCACGTCCAGCTTTTTCTATATATATATGGTACCAAGGAATCGACCCCGATCTTCATGAATGTTGGGCAAGCACTTTACCATTGGGCCAAACTCCTGGCCCTGATTTTCATTTTTCTTAATGGCTGTTGAGCATTTTACTTCTTCTGGTAAGTCTCTCTTTATTAGCCCAATTATTAATTGGGTTGTTGTTTGTTTGAGGTCTTAACTCTTGAGGATTTAATATTTTGATCTGAATTTCTAGTATTGTCTTATATCCTGGGAATTAAAAAACTTCCAGATAATTTGACTTGGCCCAGGTGATTTCTAATATATTTTATGGAGAACTCAATGGATATATTCTTTCACTGACATTTAAGATGTGGGAATTTTTGTTATATTTTAATTACGCCACTTTTATGTAAATTTCTCTCACAATTTAGTATCCCAGATTAGAATATCAAAATGCGTCTGTAGTCCACTGAGTCTTCTATTATCTGGGTGGCAAGTTGTGACTTGGTTATGTAGAAAAAATTCTGTTGTCACTGGCTGATATGATAAAGAAATATACTGCCAACATTTTGTTGTCTTAGATTCCATGAGCTAGTGAAAATTTCTTCATTTTGTTTTTATTTCATTTTCTTTTCCCCTGTGTTTTATTACAGTACTTCATGTATCTAATATTCTTTTGATTGAAGGACATATAATTATTTTATGAAATGAAATAATGTCTCTAACCAGTACTTTAAGAAAAATATATTGACAAGTTGCAAGAAATGTTTTCTATCATTTAGAAAATTAGTTATTTTTGCTGAATTTTTATTGAAAGAACATGTTTAGACTCAGTTAAATAAAACATGTCACATATATTTCTATGAATGAACAATAGGAAACATTAAATTGAATGAGTTACCTTAAAATTATTCATATTCAGAATTTGAAATTTCAATTGAAGAATCTATTTATTCTATCTAGTCAATAATGCCTGTGTGGATCCATGTAGTAGTATTTTCTGTGCCAGCAATGACTAGTTCTGATCCTGACAAGATATCTAGCAATTATTTTGATCAAGACTGGTTTGTAATTCTTGCTTTGGGAATGTTGTTAAATATGCTTGATTCCCTATTGCTGTCATTTCTTCCTTCACAAGCTGTTATTTCTGTTATAAGATATGTTGCTCTTACTGTTTTTTGCATTTTTTTTGCCAGTCCTGGGCTTGAGCTCAGGGCTTGAGCACTGTCCTTGGACTTTCTCAAGGCTAGAGCTCTACCACTTGAGCCTCAGCACCACTTCCGGCTTTTTGCTATGTATGTGGGGTACCAAGGAATCGAACCCGGGTCTTTGTGCATGCTAGGCAAGCACTCTACCACTAGGCCAAACTCCCGGCCCATGTTTTTTGCATTTTACTTTTGTAATCAAATACTCCACAAGTTTCATGGCTGTGAAGGCCATAGCACATTTTTCCCATATATTTTTTATTGTAATGTATTTAATAGAAATGTTACATTATATTCACCAGATAGAAGGTGCATTACTTCACATACACTGATACCCTTTCTCATGTCCTGGTCCCCATTTTCCACCCCCCACCCCCGCCCCTCATCTGTTTTCCCCCTTCCCTATTCTATTTCAAATAACCAAATAAGCATATATACAATATATCAGATAACAAGATGAAATACTGTAACAATATGAGATAACCAAGGGACAGCAAAAGAGATGAGAGATAACATAGTACATTAAGGACAACAATCACTCATTATATGGCTTTTATTTCTATATCCTGGAGGTCCTTTCATTTAGTGTGATACTATATGCCATGGCACTTTTATAACATTGCTTCTTTCTTCTTTCTTTCTTTCTTTCTTAATGTATTTTATTGTCATGGTAATGTATAGAGGAGTTCAGTTACATTTCTCAGGCAATGGGTACATTACTTCTCCAGGCAATGGGTATATTACTTCTCAAAATTTGATACCCCTTCTCATGTTTTTGTCCCCCTTTCCCTCACCCTCCTTCACCTTGTTTTTCCCATTCCCTTCCCTATTTGAAATAAACAAATAAGTGTATATACAATATACCAGGTAACAGAGAGTACCTCAAATTATGCTTTTACTAAGCACTCATCCTTACTTCCCCATAATTCTTTTTATCAGCTTTTGGTCAATATGAGGAGCAGTTAACAATTTCTTGGCTATTGTCTGTTTTCTTTGAGTGCTAGGAAGTCAGCCAAACATTTTCATGTGATGTAGTACCTTTTTTAATTTTATTTTTTATTGTCAGGGTAATGTATAGAGGGTTTACAGTTAACATTTGCCAGGTAATAGGTGCACACATTGATACCTTCTCATGTTTTTGTCCAAATTTCCCTTCCCCTACCCCCTCCCAATCATCTGTTTCCCCCCCTTCCTTTTCCTATTTCAAATAAACAAATAGACACATATACAATATACCAGGTAACAAAATCAGATACAATAACAACATGAGATTAACCATAAGGGCAAAAATAGAGAAGAGAAATAACATAGTACCTTAAGAACAACAATCACAAAAGATAAAGCTCTTTGTTTCTATATCTTGGAGGTCCTTTCTTTAGCCTCATCCTATATGGTCTTATGTATCTAGATGTTTCCCTATTGTAAACCTCTGCTAGGAGAGTTCAAGGTTTATACTAATGACAAATGAGGGAAACCCTTAAGCCTATGTTCCTTCGAGTCTGGGTTACTTCACTTAATATGATTTTTTCTAAGTCTCTCCATTTCTTTACAAATTGGGCGATGTCATTCTTTCTGATGGTAGCATAGAATTTCATTGTGTATAAATACCACATCTTGAACCAATCATGTCTTCATTATGGTAAATAATGCTGCAATGAACATCATTTTGCTAGTGGCTTTAGTGTGTCCTTGTTTCTGGACGACGGTAAATGCCAAGTAGTGGAATTGCTGGGTCATAGGGGAGCTCTATGTTTAGTCTTTTGAGGAACTGCCATACTGCTTTCCATAGTGGTTGAACGAGTTTACACTCCCACCAACTGTGTTGTAAGTGTTCCCTCCTGGTCACATCCCTGCCAGCATTACATTTCTTGATCCTGGTCATTCTAACTTGAGTGAGGTGGAATCTCAGAGTTGTTTTGATTTGCATTTCTTTTATGGCCAGAGATGTCAAGCATTTCTTCATGTGTCTATAGGCCATTCTTATTTCCTCTTCAGATAAGTCTCTCTTTAAGAGGCTGGCTCATCTTTTAATGGGATTTGTTTTGGAGAGATTCATTTTTTGTAGCTGTTGATAGTTTAGATGTGAGGCCTTTGCTATATGGTGCCTTTTGTGAGAGATGGAGCCTTCTGGGGGAATGGAATATAAGAAATGGAGCGCCTCTTCCATTGATATCAATCGAAGGCATTTGATTAGCAGGGGACGAATAGTTTCCTATTTACTGTCCTATGGGCTGGACAACTCTGTGGCTTTAAATCCTTTAGTCTGCAGAGAAATGCTTTTCATTGTCTTCCTTAAGTGGCTGGATTGTGTCCAGGTGCCACAGAAAATGATATTTTGACCACAAAATCTATGTGAACATAGAGCCACAGCCTCCAAACCACCTGATTATCACTCAACTTATACCCTTGAGTCACTTAATGGCAAAAACCAGTGCTATGTAAGTGGTGCTTTGAACCAGTGAAGGTCTATGGGAAGACTGAACAAGCCTATTGATAAACAAACATTTAGTGGTAGAAGTTATAAGGCATGCTTGACAATAGTAACTAGATAATTTATAGGGAAAAAATGGTAGAATGGCAGCAAACTGAAGGCTAACAGCTGTGATCCTGTCTATTCAGGAGGCTGAGATAGATGGTTGTGATTTACAGCCAGCCTTGGCAGGAAAGTCCTTGAAATTCTTATTTCTAATTTATTACTGAAAAGCTGAAAATGCAGCTGTGGCTCAAAGTGGTAGAGTACTAGTCTTGAACACAAAAGCTTAGGGACAGGGTCTGGGCCTTGAGCTCAAGTCCCAGGACCAGTTCTAAAAAAGGAAAAAAAAAAGAATTCTGGTATGTATTTGAGAAGTAGTTGAAGTCACACTAACATTGTAAACTCTGAGTGGGCTTCAAAGTGAGTTTAATAAATTTATTCTTTACCTTAATGACATTGTGTGTGGGGGGATTGGAAATCTTTGAAATTTTGAGATGAGATTTGAGGAAAGAGAAGCTTGTGAAATAGCATTGGAAATAAAGGCAGATAATCTGTAAGGTTTCACTGCTGATTTCAATAAAATGAGATGTTTTTTCACCTGTGGTCGACTTGAGTTTAAGACCCTCATAGAACCATTTGAGTATTTCTGGTACAGAGCTGTTGTTATTCATTTTCCAGAAAGAGGCCCTTAGAAAAATAAGAAAAGAGCTCACTTTTTTTTCCCCTGAGTCGGTAGGATCACAGGTGTGAGCCACCATGCCTGGCTAAGAGCCAATTTTTTAACAGACAGCCCAGCTCTTTTAGAATATGTATAAGTTGTAACTAGAAGTGCAGGTGATGTTGAATGTGCCATGTGGTTTGTGGGTAGCTATTTGGCATATTGAATGTAAAACAAGTTCAGAAAGTGCAGTCAATATGCCCTGTGGCATAGCCATAATATCTTTGTTGGATGATATTAAATATGTTATTTCAAATGCAAAATGTACTCATGAAATCATTTAAACTAGCAAAATTACCAAGTTGAATTTGTATCATATTATATTTTGTATTTCATTTGTATATGAGCACATCTTTTGTACTAGAAATAAAATAAATAAGCATTTATAATCAACAAGCTTGAAATCAACTTTTGCTTGATTATGATATGATCTTAAGCAAAGGTACAGGATATTTTGGAATCAGATGATTTCTGATTAGATGGTTTTCATTGAACTTTAAACTGCACTTGCTGCCTTAGCATTATTTTTTTTAAAATACATTTAGAGATAATCTATTTTGGCTAGGATGTCGGTTACTGAATAAATAATTTCATCTCTGGTATTACTGCCTGACATGCATTGAATTTCAGAGATGGTCATAAAAATATCATTTACCATCAGTTTTAGAGGTATAGAATGGCAAATACCTTCTGATAAATCATGCTGTGTGCTTAGTTCATTTGTGAGTAGTTACTGCTATGGATCTTTTTTTGTGTGTGTGGGTCATGGGGCTTGCACTTGGCCTGGGCACTGTCCCTGAGCTCTTCAGCTCAATTCTACTGCCCTACCCTTGAGCCAAGCCCCACTTCCCATTTTCTAGAGGTTAATTGGAGATAAGGGTCTCAGGTCCATTTGTGCCCGGACTGGCTTCGAACCTTGATCCTCAGATCTCAGCCTCCTGAGTAGCTGGGATTACAGGCAAGAGCCACAACACCCGGCTTTGCTGTGGATCATTTTGGTGCTTATAAAGTACAGTTAAATTTATAGTTCTATTCAATTTTTATTGTTTCCATAGCTACAGCCCAGGACTGTGTTCTTATTCAGCCTAAATAAGTCAGTGTGACATTCCTAGGCCAATAGAGGGTTGCTTGCAGAAGGCTGGTGGGTGGAGAGGAGATGTAGTCAGAGCTTCCATTCCGATGGGGTGTCAGGACTTAGGGTGGACACCTCATTCATTTTCCACACTGCCCTAGCAAAGGCAATTTGTAGTATTTATTTCAACCTCAGTACCTTTATAAAGATATTGTTTTTCTTTTCCATTGGAGACTTGGTAACAAATATTTATTGAGTATCCATCAAGGAGCCAGTCAACTTACTAAAATGCCATCTCATGTCATTTTTACTATAATCTTGTGAAGAAACCTTTATTATCTCAACTTTGAAGATGAAAACACTGAAGCACTAGCCAAGTAATTAGCTTAAGTTTCTAGAGTTAGAAATGACTTTTTCCTTCTCATCAGTCCAGAATCTTTACTTTTGCTAATCTCTGATGCTTGAGACTCTATAATGTCAAACATTAAAAAAATATATAGTGTGTTCCAAGCCCATCAATTATCTTATTTATTTATGATGCAAAAAGAGTAGGTATATTTAATTTTATTTTAAAAGTGAATAAACTGAGTGGTTCAGAGAGTCATAGAGAGATAGCATCAAAACTTAGGTCCAGCTAGGCCCTCGTAGCTCACGCCTATATTCCCAGTTTCTCTGGATATTGAGATTTACAGATCACAGTTTGAAGCCAGCCTGGGCAGGAAAGTCCATGAGACTCTTGTCTCCAATTAACCACCACCACCATAAAAATGAAAGTGGAATTGTGACTCAAGTGGGAGAGTTCTCACCTTGAGCACAGAAGCTTAGAGACAGTGTTCAAGCCAAGTTTAAGTCCCACACCCAAAACAAAGAAGTAAACAAGCAAACAAACAGAACCCAAATTATGTCTATCTCCCCTTAAAGCTCGTACTAACCTAGAACAATGACTCATGGGACTTTTTCTTGAATGCTTATAATTAAATAATAATGTTATCATTATTTTTTTTTGCCAGTCCTGGGCTTGAGCTCAGGGCCTGAGCACTGTCCTTGGACTTTCTCAAGGCTAGAGCTCTACCACTTGAGCCTCAGCACCACTTCCGGCTTTTTTCTATGTATATGGTGCCGAGGAATCGAACCCGGGTCTTCATGCATGCTAGGCAAGCACTTCAACCACTAGGCCAAACTCTCGGCCCTGTTATCATTATTTTTACAATTAGTTTGTACTTGATTCTTTTGCTGCTTAAGTATATCAATGGCACCACCTTTTATATAAATGGCACCACCTTTCATGTAAATGTAATGAAGAAATATGAAGGATCTACTAAATGTCTTTAGCACTTCTCTCAGTTCTATGCCTACATTAGTCTTCTTATCCTTGACACTTATTGTCATTCCAAGCAAGAAGAGTTCCTATTATTGGGCAAAGAAGCTGTCATGTGTATTATGGGTGCTTAGCAGCATCTTTGGCCTCCTTTTCTCTACAAGATTTCAATAATATTCTTTCCTCTGGCCTAATATGTGAAATAAAATTACACCCAGGCAAATGTCTACTGTTGGGGAGGAAATCACCTGCAATTGAGAACCACTGTCCCGTATTAGCTCATTTTATCCTCAAACACCCAGTGAGCTAATACTTTTATGATCTGATTTACATGCAGTAGGAATGATTTGCTGAAGGTCATGTTTCTGGGAAATGATATCATCACAACTTGAATTTAAGGTTATGTCTTTGGAATAATTTTTATTATCTTTTATGGATTAAATCTTGTCTTCAAACCTGAGAGTTCTGGAAGCCTTGGACTGTATTAGATCTTGCTTTTTTCCTCCCAAAGTTACCTAAAAAAGTATTTAATATCCAGCAGTGCTTTGCCACATGTTCACTGTACATATGCCATACTTTATGTGGGTCATGTTTAAATAAAACTCTTGGAAATAAAATGTAGGTTAGTGAAGTAATTAATGTGGGATTTAGAAGTAGACATGTCACAGATTTATGTCTTATCACTGCCATTTAGTAGCTACATTATCTGGGAAACATTTTAATCTACCTTTTAACTTTACTTTTCTCATCTGTTTAGGATTATTAATCCATTCTGTGGATAGTGTGTCAAGAGTTTATAAATTAACCAACAGAAGTTACCCAGTATGGTATATGACAAAGGGTTACTAAATAGTAATAATAAATAATAATAACAGTAAATAGTAATAGCTAATAGTCATATAACATTAATGTTAGTGGAATAAAATGGCTCAAATTTTCCCTCTATGCAATTATTATGTATACTTTAATTGAAACTAAATTAGAAAAAATATTTTCTTTCATTTACCTAGCAGGTGCTATTTTATTAATATCTAATAACTACATAAAATAAAAAAATATAAGACATAAAGTAGGAAGCAGAGGAAGAAACTAAAATTAAACTACAATAACAAAAATTACCCAGAAACATTACCAAATACTAAAATAATGCAGTGCATTGCTTAGCTTTCAGTGAAGGATGAGGGAATGAATAAAATTTAGGTACTTTATCTGCATGTATTAAAAGAGCATTGAATTCCATTAGAAGGTAAAAAATGACAAGGAATAAAAAGTGTAATAAGAGGGTTTGAATTTGATCAAAGCACTTATATACATATTTGGAAATATCAAAATAAAGCCCTTTGATGGAATGAATATATTCAAAAAAATCAATTACAAAAAGAATGATTAACCTTTTTGGTGGGAGGGAGAGAGGGAGAGAGGGAGAGAGGGAGAGAGGGAGAGAGAGAGAGCGAGAGCGCTTTATTTGGCCTCAAGGACATCTAACAACTCATTTCTGATCTCAGCCCTCAGCCTTCTGCTGGCCTGGCATCTCTCGCTTCCTTCTCCAAGGTCTGATCTTTTGCCATATTTCCTCTGAGTCACTCTTGGGTTCTGCTCTTGGCTTTCAGCCTTTGTTTTGGGATTTCCTTTTACGGGCCTCTTTCATGTAGTTCTTGAGTTGATTTAGTTTATCCACTGGACTCCTTCTTTAGAGGGAATAGCACTCTTGGGCCTGCCATGTGCATGGACATTCCTTATCTTCTGTTACTCACCCTGGCCCTGGGCCAACTTGGATGAATCCTTTCCCAATGTAAGTGGCTACAACCTTGTAGATTTTAACCCTAGATTAGACGTGTTGAATTGGTCAGCCAGTGAAATGCCATGGTACATTTTTAAGTGTCTATCTAAAATATTTTTTTCAAGTTTTGGCATGCTTTAAAATTTTGTAGGTAACCTTGAAACAAATAACTAAAGCTGTCTTTGTTTTAGTACCTTGATGGCTAACCTGACTACCTCAACCTACTATATTAAACTTTGCACACAGGCATACAGTTTGAAAACACTCTATTCTAAAATCTCTCATAGCAGTAAAAATAGATAATCATTATATAGAATTTCCATATCTATGTCTTATCAAATATATTTTGAAAATCCCCACAAGCTATTAGAACTACAAAGAGATTAGGAATAGGGAGAGAGCTAGGCCACTATTGAGAAAAATCAGGTTTGAGATATTTACAGTTTAAAGTATTAGATACTGTCTTAGTACTTTTATAGTACTATGATGAACTACTTGAGACAATCTTACATGATTTTAGAGGTTCTAATCAAAGATCGAGTGGACCCATTATATAAGCCTCTGGTGAGGAGGCCAGTTAGCAGTGGCAGGGATTCTGTGTGTCAGAACGAAACCACTCACATCTCAAGCCAGGCGGCATTGAGAGATGGAGGTTCTACTTCAAGGAAATACTGTAAAGGCCAGCCAGCAAAGCCAATTTCTCAAAGGTATCCCACTTCCCAATTGTAGTACTTTGAGGACCAAACCTTTAACACATGGACCCTCTGGAAAACACTGACTCAGCTACTTATACCATAGTCCAAGCACTAGATATACATCCAACAGCTTGCTTGGCAAATGGAGATACATTGATGCAACCAGTCAATTATGACAGGCCACCCATCATTACAACTTGGATATGAGATGCATAGGGAAAAAGAAATCAGTAATAATACTCATTTTCATTATGTTTGAGTATTGTGTTGTTATTGACTCATAAAATAGGAGTAGGAAGATGGCATAGTTTTGGGTAGGGGGAAAACATACTGCATATGCTGAACAGAGTCTGAAATAATAGTGCAGCATGAAATTACAGTTATCTGAAAAGTATTTGAAAAGTGATTCCAGAACACTTGTAAGTCAAATCAGAGAAACTAGATTTCAGAATTAAATCTTGTTTTCATGGGTGGCTCCATGAAAAGCATATATAAAGTTGTGTGAAAAAAATGTTGTGGCAAGTTTAGCTTTTCTGAGGAGAACATGCTCCACAGTTTCAAAAAAGTTACTGATACAAAAAATAGACCAGAAGGTCAAATTCAGGGATTGTAGTTTTTAATGAAAATTAATCAGGGTATTTTCTTCTTGTTTATAATACAAGAGGAGGAAAGAGAATATCTGGGAAAGACATGATTAGAAATACTGAACTGAACTAGGTGTCAATGACGTAGGCCTATAATCCTAGCTACACAGGAGGCTGAGATCTGAGGATCTCAGTTTAAAGCTGCACCTCACAGGAAAAAAAGAATTCAAGAGACTTCTATCCCAATTACTCACCCAAACCCCAGAACTGGAGCTATGATTCAAATGCTAACCCTAAGCACAAAAGCTCAGGAACAGTACTCAGGCTCTGAGCTCATGTCACAGGACTGGAAAAACACAAAACAAAACAAAAAATATTGAATTAGCATTAGAACAGAAATTTGGGAAATAATTCCACACTGTCCTGAGCAGTAGAAGTTTGGAGAAGGTAAAGCAGATGACAGGTCTATAATCCATTGTTTGGTGGGCACTATTTCAATGCTATTAGGAAGAAAAAATAGGAGAAAAGAGCAGTGAAGAAAGCCAAGTTTGGAACCCTAGGCATAACGCAGAGTAGAGGGCCAGGTGAACAGAAGGGCTGGGGCGCTCCAGGTTCTGGAGAGAAAATTCAGTTGTGAATTGACTATAGCACGTTGCCTGCCAAAGTCCTCCTAGAAGCAGCTGCCAGTTTAAAGAAATGCTCTAGATAGGCACCAGCATTCAGCCTCTAATTTGCTAGGTTGATATTCTCAAAATCCTTTTGTATCCTCACTCTTGTAACTCAATTTACTGAAATCAGACTATCCAACTATAGGCTATGTGCAGATATTTTCAAGAATGGACCAAAACAGAACATTTCAAAGGTGAAACAAATGGATTCAAAGATCAATTTTAGTGTATTTCTAGAACTGAGCTATTTTATACACCTTCTACAATTATTAAAAATCTTTATTGACTTTTTCACCAAGCACAACGAGTGACATTCATTGAAAGACTTCAGTCTGGTGATTTTTCTGTCAAATGTATTCAATTGTGAAACTACGACAGTAAAGGTAGCTCCATGCTGCCTCAAAGTTTCCTTAGGAGACGTTGTTGCCCTCCAGTCTTTCCTCCACTCAGCCTTTAGAAACTATAATCTACTTTCTTATGTTGTCCATTAGTCTGCAGTTTTTAGGATTTTTATAACATCTATTCATTTTGTCTCTGTTTTTTAAAGTATTATTTTTCTTTTTTACTGTCACATGGTACAATTTGTTCATCCACTTACATGTGGATTGGATTTTAAGTTGTTACAGGTTATTATAAACACACTTTTCTGTATGTATTTCTGGAAATGTGTTTTTATTTGGTATGGGTAAATACCTTTTTAAAAAGATATTTTTTATTTTAAGTTTTTGCCTTTCTCAGAATAAATATGTTCATTCATTCTTCAGCTAACATACTGTTGAGCAAACAGACGTGGTGACTTGAGAGCCAAAATTAAATAACTGCATCTCTGCTTCTGCAGAAATTTAATTTAAGGAATATTGATTTGGAAGCCATCGATATGATTAAATTGAAATTTCAAGTCACAGGAGAACATAATTATTTATCAAATATTTAATCATTGTGAGAGAAGAAATTGAACATTTCTGGCTCTTTCAATCCAAAAGAAGGACAACACAAATTAAAAGCCAAACTGGAATTACATGCAATATGGTATCTGGGATTGGAGGCTGGAAGAGTGAGAGAACATAAGTGGGAATGGCTTAAGTGTTTATGGCAACTCCAAAATGCTCTGCTTTTTCAACAAGTTCTTGAGATAATTAAGAGTTTCTGCTCAATTAAATTTATACCAAACCTTAAGTTAGAGGAAAAACATTTTGTGTGCTCATGACAGTTTCTATCCTTACTAAATCAAATAGAGTTCCAAGTCAGCAACAAGAATGCCAAACCTTATTTGAAATTGGATAGGGAAGGGGGGAAAACCAAGACGGGGGGGGGGTGAAGGGGAGGGTAATGGGGACCAAGACATGTGAAAGGGTATCAATATATGTGAATTAATGCACCTTCTATCTGGCAAATATCATGTAACTCTTTTATTAATTACAATAAAAATTAAATTAAAAAAAAAGAATGCCAAACCTCTGAAGGATAGACTGGCCAAGGACCTAAAGACAAGCAGTGAAAGAACTTGTGTATATGCTATGTAAGAAAGGAACCCTGTTTATCTGCCACATGTTATTCTGTAAGAGTATCTCAGCTAACACCTTGGGGCAATGTCCCCAGTTTTGTGCTTTCCATTCTAAGTGAGAAGAATTTGCCTACCTGATTTTAACGATTTGGGAGGAAGAAGTCAAACATGGATGGCTTAGCTCTCGATTTTGTTTGTGTGGAAAAATCTTGGTAGGTCTATTTATTGTCAAACTATGAGTATTCTATTTTTTGTTTGTTTATTTTTCTTGTGTCCATCCTAGGACTCAGGGAATGGACTGGGCACTGTCCCTGAGTTCTTTTGCTCATAGGTTATACTCTACCACTTCAGTCACATGTCCACTTCTGGCTATTTTGGTGCCTTACTGGAGATAAGAGTCTCACAGACATTCCTGCCCAGGCTGGCTTCTAACCATGATCCTCAGATGTCAACCTCCTGAATAGCTAGGATTACAGCTATAAGTCACTGGTGCCTGGCTTTGACTATTCTTTTAGATGAGCCTAATCATTTTGAAAGCTAGTGCGTGTGTGTGTGTGTGTGTGTGTGTGTGTGTGTGTGTGTGTGTGTGGTATGGGGGCTTGAACTCAGGGCCTTGGTGCTATCCTTTTGCTGTTTTGATCGAGACTAATGTTCAACACTTAATCCATAGCTTCATTTCCAGCTCTTCAGTGGTTAAATAGAGACAAGAAAGAGTCTCCCTAAGTAGATTTGCTTCAAACTGGGATTCTCAGATCTCAGCTGACTGACTAAGATTATGGATATGAATCATAGATTCTCAGATTAAGAAATCTATATTTTTAAAATCAGCACAATTATTGTTTCTATGTTTTTGTGATTATTAATTTACTTTGGGTATATGTATGAGCATGTGTGTGCAAACATGTAGAGAGCCGGAAGGGGTGAATGTTGAGGGAAAGGGGAGTCCTGCAAAGGAAAAGAGGGGTTGTGATGAGTGTGATGAATAATTCTCCCAAACCATGACATCTAATAAATGCTTGATTGTATATCAATCCTTCATAGTAATTAATTAAATACAAGTTAAAGCAAAAATAAATCAAGCAATTCAGGGAGGTTAATGGAGGATAGATACATTGAAGACTTCATAGTGAAATGACCTTTACAACTGTGAATAAAATGTAAATTGGTGTATTTTTCTCAAAATACATAATACCACTTGTTATCTATACCACAAAATGTTTTATACACAATTTCAATGTTAGGATAATATCTGAGGCAGTGATCATGAATGAATTTAATAATAGCAATACAAGTAATAGTCTTATTGTCTAGTATAGGCATATTGTGCTACTTATGATTAAAGCTGAGTATGTCTTAAATTGGGAAAATGAGTATGATGTGGCCTCAATTAGATAAAAGAAAAGCACAGTCCCAAGTATTTGATTTAATCCATTTCATAAGCAGCTTCTCTCAACAAAATAAGTTTGTTTGTTTTTTTTTTTGCCAGTCCTGGGCTTGAGCTCAGGGCCTGAGCACTGTCCTTAGACTTTTTCAAGGCTAGAGCTCTACCACTTGAGCCTCAGCACCACTTCCAGCTTTTTTCTACATATGTGGTACCAAGGAATCAAACCCGGGTCTTTGTGCATGCAAAGCAAGCACTTTAACCACTAGGCAAAACTCCCAGCCCCTCAACAAAATAAGTTTTATACAAAGCATTTTTGTAAAATTCCATGAAAAGCATTTTTATAACAGAACAAAAGCTAGCATATTTTTTTAAATACCCTGGAAAGACAATATCAGTATATAATTACTCCTATATCTAGATTTGCCCCTGAGGCCTAATTCTGAGAGCTGTGGTTACTATATATGCTACAAAAATAGTTGTCTTGTAGAGACTGCACTGTGTGGAAAGAGAAGCTCAATGGAAGAAGCATTATCATAATGCCTACCATACAGAAGATGTGGAAGGCCATTCTGTCATTTTTTATCAGAGAAATGATAACCAGGACAATAGTCAGAGAGAAGGTGTTAGTCTTATCTTTCTATCTTGTTTTTCTTTTTCTGTGGGTCATGGGGCTTGAACTCAGCCTAGGAGCTATCCCTGAGCTCTTCAACTCAACTGCCTTACCATTGAACCAAGCCCCAATTTTCATTTTATAGAGTTTAACTGAAGATAAGATTCTCAGGTCCTTTTATGATCAGGCTGGCTTTGAACCTTGATCCTCAGCTCTCAGCCTCCTGAGTAGGTAGGATTACAGGCATGAGCCACCATGCCCTGCTGGTGCTAGACTTTTCTGTTATGCTAGGATAGATTTATAGCTTTTCTGTTTCCATTCTTTGGAGAAGGTTGACTTTAAGAGCAAAAGGTAGAGCAGAGGAGGTTTTGATTTGTAGATACAACTAACTCTTAAAAGCCCCCCAGAATCCTTCCACAGCAGAAAGCTTCCCAGCGCTGCATCCCACTGAATGGAGGAGATCTGCCTGCTACAGAGCTTGGGTTTGGGCCCAGGTTTTGATCAGAACACCATCCATCAGGCTCTAGCTGTGTTTGTTTCTTGTTGGTGTGTGGTAGGGACTGGGGTAGGGAGGGAGAACAATGCAGATGCTTGGATTTGGTTTGTTACTTATAGAGACCAACAGTTTTGTTCTTAATTTCATTTGGAGCGGATGCTAATTTGATTTTTTTCCTATCTCTTCTTGTCCTGATTTTAAAAGCCCTTTTACCCTACTCTCCCCCCCCCCTGCTTTTTTTTCTTTTTTGAGATATGTAGTATTAGCAGAAAGATTTAATTTGGGCAACTTTGATTCTTGAGAAAAGCATGTGAATAAGCATTGAAGTGTTCACCTCAGTTTGGGACCAAACTGCTTGTATCTTTGTAAAAATCAGTTTTGTATGTCAAGGAGGAGTTCAAGGCCTTTCTGACCCCCGTGTGTTCCCCTTTCTGTGCAGTCTTGTATCACATGGAGTTGCTCCTGACCACTCCCCATGAGTCTCCTGCTCCTCTCTTTTCTGATTTCTGGGCTGGGCTTCCCATCCTCTACCAGCAGCTCTAAGCTTTCTAGTCCTGCTGACCCTCAGCACCAGGGGTGGAAACTGGAGGGCAGTTTCTAGTCTCTTTTTTTTAAGAAACTTCTGACTTCTATTATCTTTACAAATGTAAGATGAAAAAATAATTTTTTCAATATTTTTATTAATCTTTTTATAAAATGAAAAGAACTCCTATGATGGGTTTAGGAAGGTGGTTATGGCTGGGTGGTTTGTAGGGTTGTGTGGGTTTTGTTTTTCTTTTTAACCTTAAGCTTTAAATTGAAACATTCTCAGATATTTGGGGGGAAACATCCTCTTAAAATGGGTCCTTGTGCTTGCCTTCTGGAGAGGCGGTTCTAAGCAGATGAATCATATGGCATTTGTTACATATGGACTGCACCCTCCTTCTCCCCCCCAACCTTTGCTCTTGGGTTGTGCTAATTTCCCCTTACTTTGTTTCATTTGTATAGTTAAGTTGGTTTTACTAGAATGATTCATATTTAGGGGAATAAGGAAAACACATTTAAGATTTGTTTCAAGTCCTCCTACAAATAAAAATAATAAATGAAAAAAGTCAACAATAATCTAGACTTTATTGGTAGCAGAAGAATACAGGAAATTTCTGTTTGGCTTAAGTAATCAATTTAAAAACGAAAGAATTAAGCCTTAACTATCAAAGCAAAAACATTCTACAATTGTGTTTGTGTTTGTGTGTGTGTGTGTGTGTATGTGTGTGTGTGTGTGTGTGGTTGATGTGCATTGTGTTCCTTGATTTATATTTTATAAGGACAATTTACATTCATTCTTGGGAATGTGTTCCTCTTGGGAAAAATGCTTCTCTAGATTAACCTGGAAGATTTCTTTTGTATCAGGTGAAAGTATAGAATCCCATTGGCTTTGGTTAACAGAAAAGGAGGCTAGATTTACTTCAGCTGTCACTATCTTGGGCTTTGTGCTCCTCAGATCTCTCAGAATCCTTTGCAACTTTCTAGTTCCTCCCAGTTCTCACCTCGTCCACCCTCAGCCTCCCAGGAATGTTTCTGGAATATAAATCTGGCTGTAGTATCTTCCCATTTAAAATTTTCCAGTTGTTTCTTGTACCTTAGTACCCAACCTGGCATGCTGTACCCTTCTTCTCTAGGATTCCACCTAAATGTCTATTTGCATTCTGTTCTGCAGCATTATTAAATTATATTTAAACTATTTTTCTCTGTATCTGTTAGTTTTTCTAATGTTCTCCTCAGTTTTGCTACTGACCTGCACTTTGGAGAAACCTTTACCTTTAATGAGGTTACTTTTATCTGGCAGAGGTTTATCTGTTGCTTTTTAGTATTCTCAGCACTACATGTAAAGAACTCTGATCTTTAGTCATGTTTGTGCACCTTTTCTATAGTTATTAGAAACCCTCAAAAGCCAAAAGCCCGTAATCCTCAACCAGATAAGGGCTTATCATATAGCAGGTATTTAACACTTCTATTGATTGTATTAAAGTTCTCCTTATGTAACTAAGAACCTTAAATACATTGCCTTGTTTTAATCCTTGCAAAAAACCTATGGAAATGGATGTTACAGATAAATGCTTTGAAAGTTAGAGATGTTATGCTTATTGTGTTTGTAGTTATATGTTTAACATCTGCACCTTTCTTTGTAAACACATGAAAGCCTGGCATGAAATTTCAATGGCTTCTATTAAATCTCAACTTCTTACTCTATGTGTTCCTTATGAACTGGCTGCTATCATGCCACCCTTATATTTCATTCTGGG
This sequence comes from Megascapheus bottae, assembly GCF_031878675.1. Lineage (NCBI taxonomy): Eukaryota > Metazoa > Chordata > Mammalia > Rodentia > Geomyidae > Megascapheus > Megascapheus bottae. Next base: position 40,443,079 of record NC_143514.1, on the reverse strand, counting down.
ATCTGTTTGATAAAGCATCCTGTATTTGGAACATTACCATTTATTTATCCCAGCAAAAGGAGAGGGGACATAGTGCCACAAAATGAATTTTCAAGTCTGCTCGGTTTGATTGGGTAAAGTAAGTCACATACAAGAATTAAGTACAGGATGGTAGGTGCATATGCTGTTGTATAATAATGATGGGACCCAGGGAGGAAAATGAAATAGGTGACAAAACAAATGTACCATACAAGGGGCCTAAGTGTTTTGCTTACCACAGTCTATCCTCCAACCTATACTTGTCCAAGTTCTCAGAATTTGATAGGTGCATGATTTAATGTCATTAGCTGTAGTCCTTGAACCTAACTTTAGAGAACACTCCAAAAGACTTTGTATTTATATCACTAGGTATAAGTACTTGCTAATATCATTTCTCTGCCCACTCTCTCTTATTTTTGCTTTGTTTTTAATGTATCTCCCTATAAATAGCAGAGAGCTAGTTGCCATGACCATAAAAGGAGTTAAAGAAAATATAAGGACAGAGTAAAAGAAGGCAATGTAAATTTGAGGCATGTTGTGTTAAAAATAATCATAAATAAAACAGTGACAAGTATAATAAAAGAGTTATTTAGGGAATAAAAATGGTCAATAGTAAGATTTTGTTAGGTCATGTCATTTCCATAAGTCATTTAATAAAGCAAGCTTTATTTCCCCAAACATAGATAAATCCATAAAAATTTTCAGAGAACTAAGTTTTAAAAGTAGAAATCATAGTAATAATAGTTTTTTTGTAGGACATTTTGAGATTAGGGATAGGATTGCAGGCAAAATCCATATTCAATGTACAGAGATCTTTTCTCTTTGTAATCCAGTCAGGTGGGGGTGGCTCTCCATTTTCTAGATACAATGAAGGAAATATATTTAAAAATGAAAACTAGATTCAAACTCTGAATGGACATAGATAATAGCAGAAACCAATATTAGTAATTGGCTCTAGAAAACAATGTGATTTCAAATATTGCAACTTAGGCATTCTTTTGAGATTTTAACCTTCTTAATTTCTGGTGAAAATAAGTACGAAAGCACATTCATTAGATGACTGTTTTCTCACGCAGGAGATTAGATTGTATGTGGTCAGAATGACATATGAGCACAAGATATTTGGTAGGGTGACGTGTATTTCCTCAGGAGGAAATCTACAATCGGCAAAAAGGATAGATTTTACATAAAATGGCCCTAGGTTATTTCAAAATTATGGTGGAAATGAAATCCTTTTGGTTCTTCCTTTCTTTGGTTATTGAGGGAGACTACAATATTTACGTTGGTGTTTTATTTAATAAGTAGTACTGTGTATATGTTATTGACCTTAGTAGTGCTGCTGAGGCATTGTTTGAAATAATTCCAGTGATCATCACTTGTCTATCCACCTTTAGCTCTTTCTACCAAACAGGGAAAGTGATAGTAGAAGAGTAGAATTAAGTCAATGATGATTTACTATTTGATAACATATTGATGTCTGTTTGGTGGTTTTCTGTCACTGTGATCGGTACCTGAGACAAACTAACTTAACAAACTAACATAGTCAGTGGTTCCGTTGCTACTGAGGGAGAATATGATGATGGGGAGTGTGATAAAGCCAAGCTGCTCATTCTAAGCACTGGGAAGCAGAAAAGGAAGTAGTTGAGTTCCCAAGACCCCTTTTGACCACCCACCTCTTCAGTGACCCCACCTCCTTCCTCTGGGTCCAAGTTCCTCAAAGTTCCATCTGCCACAGGAGAGTGAGCAAGTCTTTGAAGAACTTCCTCTGTCCCCCAGACCCAAATTACTACAGTCAGGTAAATCAGGTTTAACAATGCTACATAGAGGTGCCTAGTAGAGGACATTTCTTTCCTGGGAGTCTCAGGTCAAGATTACTACTGAGAATCTTCCTGAAGAATTCCCAGCTTTACTGGCTTTAATTTGCAAATCCTATCTCTCCTTGAGGAGAGAAGAGTGCAGGGCGGGAAACCGGTCACTCTGTCTCTTATGATGACTCTAACATGACTGCAGTGTGGTCAGGCACAGTGGAACATCAAGCTGCCCCCAGAAAGCTTAAAGTGGTGTGTCATCTTTAAACAGCCAGGGTGCTTTCTTTCCTCCCTACCCCCTTGTTTAAAGAGAGTTATTACCATAGCAACAGCCATCCTTTCAAATTCAGATAAGGCTACCCCTTGGTAGAAAGACTGGAGGTTTGGGGTGTTCTAATCCTGTTGTCATTTATTGAAGAACTCCTCAGTATTAAAGCTATCCAGTTGTTTTGCTACTGTTTCCTGGAAAGTAGAATAGGATCTGCATAGCAATTCATAGCACCACAAACCACTGTCTAAGGGAATCCACTTTCTCAAGTCCTGGTCTTTAGACAGATTTGAGGTCTCTATTTTTATGAAACCCAACAGAAAAAACCACTTGCTCTATTCATTTACTGTACCTTAAATGCATTTGGTATTTGGTCTGCACTTTGCCCTATTTCAATTCTCCTTTTGACTTCCCATTTTGATTAATGGTGCTCATTTCTCTTTCTACAAAGTGAAGCTCAAAACAGTGTTATTTTATACTCCTTACTTAACAAAACTTCATATTGGATATCTGCCCATTTTGCCTGCCAGATCCTCATCCCTAAAATACACAAGAGTCACCTATGAATCCTTTAAAAAATATTCCTTTTGAAAACCCTCCCTGGATACACAGGGGAAAGAGGATCCATCTTTTTGCGTTGGGGATGATCAGTGTATGTTAAAAACATTACCCAGTCCATACTTCTGGCAAGTAAGGACACAGACTTTGTCCTCCCTGGAGAACACAGCAACAAGGGATCATTTTGGAATAGGGAAAGATAGTCTTTTCAAGGCACCAGATTTGTCAATGCCTTGATTTTATACTACTCAGGCTTCTATACTGAGCAGAATACATTTTTATTATTTATAAAATATCTAGTTTGTGCTTTTGTTATGCAAGTAGAAATGGAGCAGGACATTATTCAAGTTTTTATTTGTACTTTTCATCCAGGATGTGAATTGCTGTCTCATAGTGATTTATTCCTTTTATGGTATTCTTGGGACTGAACCCAGGGCCTCCTGCGTGCAAAGCAAGTGCTCTTCTACTGAGCTGTGCCTCTATCTCTGTCAGTGATTTTCATTTGTACTTCTCTGGCAAAGAATGAGACTGAATATATATGTTCACCTACTATTCTTACTTTCCTGCAAAATTCTTATTGTCTCTTGTTCATTTGCATTTTTAAAAAAATTCCAGAAGAGCAGCCAATGGTATGAGTAAGCAACAGCCCTCATGTCTGGTCCTTCTGTTTCTTCCTCAGTGTTACCAGATCCGTACTTGCTCATGCCCTGAGCATCTTCAACCACCTCATTTATTTGTTAAACTCTCTCACTAATCTCTAAGCGTCTACCTCCTCATTTAGGATGATTTATAATCTTCCTCCTAAATCTCAGTTCTGACTGAGCATCTTACTCCTTAAATATCAAAATATTGGTAACTTTCCATTATCTATAGTCAACATCTGCTGCTCATCTGTGCCTCTTAGATTCATAGTTACCATCTTTTTAAGTACTAAGTCTAAATGCACCACTTACCTTCGCGGTATCTATTTAACCTTAAGATGAACACCACAATTTCTTTCATACATGCTGGACAATCCATGTGTGCTATTGTTTTACTCCTCACCTACCAATCCCAACTCCAAACTGGAACATCACTCTTTTTGTTGTAACACTTTGTATTTCTTTTCATATTTCTTTTTCCTCTGAACTTTTGCCTGGTATCATTATTATAATTGTGTTATCTAGATTGTCAAACTATGAATGTACAGTCTTTCATTCCCTCCCTTACCATTTCAGTGCCTTGTTTGTTTTTTGTTTGTTTTGCCAGTCCTGGGCACTGTCTCCAAGTCTTTTTTTTTTTTTTTTTGTTCAATGCTAGCACTCTACCACTCAAACCCAGCATACCATCTCTGGCTTTTTCTAAGTAGTTATTACAGAAATATAAGATAAGAGTCATCATGGACTTTTCTGCCCAATCTGGCTTCAAACTGTGATCCTCAGATCTCAGCCTCCTGAGCAGCTGGGATTACGGCATCCTGCTCTCAGGGCCTTTATATACTAGGTGATAATATATTTTGTTGAATGAATGAAATTGTGAAGTGGAAATCACCTACTTGGAAACTGTATTTATGTATCTATGTATTATCTATCTATCATCTATTTATCATATCTATCTATCATATCAATAAGATCTTGTAGCATTTTCACTTATCTTGAAATGAGAGCAGCTGTCTCCATTGGTATTTTTCCTTAAGATTTTTTAAAAAACAACTTCTTATATACAAGGATTCTCTTTATATACAACATCCTTCTGGCACATTTGTGAATAATTTTACAGTGATGGTATTCTTATCTTTATGGCAATCTGACTCATATTCAAATTGCGTCAGACTTTACATCTGGGCTAACATCAGATATTCTATACTCATCTACATGGACGATTTGCCTGTTTTTTCCAAAGAATTGCTGATCCTTTCCAAATTCCAATTGCTAATTTTAACAGTCATTCTTGACTTATGCATTGGTTTACTCCTTAAAAGGCCACGTTTTCTAGAGATTCATGGAACTTCTTTTGGACAGTTGCCACTGGGAGCTAGACCCACCCATAAATCTTTTGATACTTCTTTGAAATGTGGCCTTAATGGTCTAAATTATTATAATTTTTTGTCCATGTTACCATATTCCTGATCATTGAGTTAAATTAGCTATGTCTAATAAATATGATCCTTTTAAACTTAGAACTAGAAGCAGGAGGCTTTCTCAGTAAAAGGCTAAGTATAGTTTGTAAATGTGTGTAATTAAAGATGTGGCAGTCATGTATGGTCACTTTTGGATATTTTGTTCGTCTTTTGTTTTATACCTGTTCCAGATTGTAAAATCTATTCTCAGCTCATGGATTCTACAGAAATAAGGTACAGTGTGTATCTGGCACATGGATTGCAGTTTGCCATTTTTTGTTCTTTAGCAAGACTTTCTGCAACATGAGGCTCAGAAGCTTGTACTACTTGAAATTCATGTAGAACAAACAGCTCAGAGTATTTAACAGAAAAATCTCAAAAGAGACAAATAGAAGAAATGAAGGAACAGACAATATTCTAACCTTCCATGATTCTAGCCTTCCAGTATTTGCAGGTATGTAGCAAGTGTGAGGGTAACTTTTAAGCTTGGAAATATAGAAAACTAAAAATAGTGATAGCTATATAAAAAGTACCAGTTCTACCCCTATAACAAGAATAAATCTTGACAAGCTGAAATTTAATAATGTCTTAGAAATTCCATAAAGGAAATGAGGCCTCAGGCCAAACAACAAATATAACTTGGAGAGAGAGGGAGAAGTAGCTACAGTGAGAAATAAGTCCTGAACATTGCTTACATGGAGCAGACACAATGCACAGAGTAATATAAATTGATACTATTAAGATACACATTTAGTAATTGCTAAGGCTGGTTGTAACCCAAGATAGTAGTTTACAGATTTGAAGCCAGAGGCCATAGGCCGTATAGTTATCAAGGGCTCCAGAGCTTCTTACAATATTCTTTCAGGGAGTCCAGTAAAAGATTTTAGATTTTAAATAAGGTTTTCTAAAAGGAACCAGAAATCTTTGTTAAAGAGTTGGCCAATTCTAAATGCTGTAATAGGTAGATATAAGATAATGTGGGGGCATCTGTTTGTGAAAGAGATTACGTTCTTAGAAACCTTTACAGAGGTCAAACTGAAAAATATTTCTATGGGAAAAGTTGAAACGACTTTGAGAAAGAATAGTTTTTAAAGTTTTGGATATTTCTATGCTGCTAAGCACACATATTATTAACACATAAATTATACAAACATATATTATGTAAACAAAAGCAGCTTAATAATCTTTAAAACTCACCACATTCAGTTTACTATATTTTGCTATTATGTTCATGAGCGTAATTACCAAATCTGAGTAGTGGATACATTATAAAGTGGCTTCTATTGTCTATGTCTCTCTCAGTTCTCCATTTGTGGAGTTGCCCTGGTAGCTTGAAGTGATTTCTGGTCATCTGACCACTGAACAATGAGAAATTCTCACTTGACTATGCAGAATTATCAAGTAGTATGAGCTAGAGCCTCACCTTGGAAAGCTGCTGTGCAACATTCACCGGTGCACCATTGTGTCTGTCTTTCTGTCCCTGGAATTTAGGTTCTATAAGGATACAGATTTTATTTATTTTTTTCATATATTTTTATTGTAATTAATAGAAGGGTTACATTATATTTGCCAGATAGAAGGTGCATTAATTCACATACATTGATACCCTTCTCATGTCTTGGAATATTCACTGTAGTCAGTGTTCAGAAATATTTGATTCTGGATAAATTGGTAGATTACTCATAGCAGGGCAAGCAGGAATTTTGAAAGAAACCTGATGAGAGGAAACAAGGATGGAGCCCGAGTGGGAAGGTTTAGATGAGTTTAAAATTGCTTTCTGGAAACAGCCTGCTTTGGCTGCTTCATGGGGACAATGCGTCAGAAATGGCATCTAACACCCTTCAGTCTGCAAATCAAAATCATCCCCCTCATTTCTCTAGACACAGAGCCATTCACAAGTTTGTGAAGAAAATTTGACATTTTTCCTCCTTCTTTTGTGGTGTTTAGTACAAGTAGACGTAGGCAGCAGTGTTGGTTTTATGGGCAAAGAGAGGAACAGTTTACCTCAGAAAAATCCTAATCCTCTAAAGTCGACCACATGAAATCTAAAGTGAAATGGTCAAGTTCAATTAGCTGATCCTCAGGAGAGGATAGGTAAGCAAAACTGAAGGCAGATCACACCAACCATCTTGTATGATTTACTGAAAGGTCTCAGTACTGCTAATGCATACTGTAATGGATATCTTTTTTTTTTTTTTGCCAGTCCTGGGCTTGGGCTCAGGGCCTGAGCACTGTCCTTGGACTTTCTTAAGGCTTAGCACTCTACCACTTGAGCCTCAGCACCACTTCCATGTTTTTTCAATGTATGTGGTACCGAGGAATCGAACCCGGGTCTTTGTGCATGCTAGGCAAGCACTCTACCACTAGGCCAAACTCCTGGCCCCTGTAATGGATATCTTAATGAAGCCACTAGGGGCACTTCATTTTGACTAGTTCGGTCACATTTCAAAAATGTTGTTTGAAGCTGTTTGTACTGTTGTAAACCAGTCCTAAGGCTTTGATTACAGTTCGCATAGGAGTTGAAGGAACAAAACCTACTGATTCTAAAAGAGGATTTCAGAATTCAGAAAGGACAGTTTCTTTTTTATTTTTCGAGTATTATTTGTTCATAATATAAAGAACCCAGTTGGTGGAACTGATTACTGCATACTTCTCAGTCTTAAATGTCAGCCAGGACCAGTAATTATTAAGCTTTCATGGTGATAGATATCCTAGACACATATGTATAAAGATCAATTTGTAATCCAGGTACTTGTGGCTCACTCTGTAATCATAGCTGCTTAGTAATTAAGAACTGAGGATCAAGGTTCAAAGCCAACCTAGGCAGACAACCAAGAGACTATTATTTCCAACCAAATAGAAAATAGTGGAAAATGGATCTGTGGCTCAAGTAGCAGATCACCAACTATCAGTGAAAAAGCTAAGCAAGAGTAGGCCTTGAGTTCAAGACTTGGTACCAGCACAGGCCCAAGTGTGCACACACACACAGACACACAGACACCCACACACACACACCCCCACACACAATAAATTGCCTTTTTTTTCTTTCTTTCTCTTTTGGTGCTGGTCATGCGGCTTGAACTAAAGGTCTGGGTGCTGTCCTTGAGGTTTTCTGCTCTAGGGTAGTGCTCTATCACTTGAGCCACAGCTCCACTTTTGGCTTCTTTTGGTGCTTAATTGGAGATGAGAATCTCATGGACCTTTCTGGGTAGGCTGGCTTTGCACCATGATCCTCAAATCTCAGCCTCTTGAGTAGCTGGGATTACACAGATGAGCCAGTAGTGTAGGATTTGCATTTTTCTTTATATATACTAGACAATCTACTCATTCATATAAAGGACAAAACAGTCTTCATAGCTATGTAAATGGATACATATTCTGAGGTAGCAGATTCCAAAGCTGATTTACAAGAATAAGGGTGCTGTCTCTAATATACTAGATGAGCTAGCAACCTGAGTGCCACCATGATAGTGAGGGTAAAACTGAGAACAACCCCACAGGAGAGGATTTTAATTTGAGCATGTCAAATGTAGTGTACCTTTGTCATGTCTTTCTTCCCCTTTTACTTGGTAACACATTGTCCTAAAATAGAAATGCATATTACTTTAGTTTAATAACTAAGTGTACATAGCTGGGTGAAAGGATTGTTTTTCATCTCCTTTCAAGTTATTTTCCCTTTAAACTAGAAATATACTTCTTCCCAGGTAAATCTCAGTATACAATCTGTGAAGCGCTGCAGAGCTGACATTATTTTTTTTTGACGCAATCAAAACACTTCACAAACGTGTTTTCTTATTTTTGTGTTCTAGATCAACAAAAAGTACACAGCGAAAAGAAATTTAATTGTCTCCTGGTTGTGGAGGATGACATTAAAGATTAGATGAAGATACATTCTACAGCAGCAGCAGTATGCTTTAAAGGCTTCATAAGGTAGGTAATTTAGAAATAATTTGGATTAATCAGTTTAAACTTCAGCCCTAAGACTAACATTTAGACTTACAAGTCAATATTATTAAAATGTCTTTATTTGATCCAGAAAACTGATCAATGGACGAGAGATTCTTCTTTGCAGTAGTAGGTCATTACATATATGGGTACTTGTGTTGTGTGTGTATGTGTGTGTGCACGTGTGTATGTGTGTGTGTATACACATGTATTTGTCTTTCTTTAAAGCAGGAACAGTGTCAGTGCTTCATCATAGCCTGGGAGATGGCTTTCCTAATTGATTACATTCATTTTCCTTTAATAAGAAAGGCAGAAGAACATTCCTGTGTATGTGCATGCTTGGAAAGGCTCCTTTTACTACTAAAAATTCATGAAATTCTGAACTTTTGTTTCTTAAAAATGACAAATTTGTGAGTGGTGCTGTGGCTCAATGTGGTGGTAGAACACTAGCCTTGAGCTGAAGAGCTCAGGGACAGCACCCAGGCCCAGAGTTCAAGCCCCATGACTGACAAAACAAGCAAACAAACAAACAAATCAACAACTACAAAAAAAAAAAACAGGTTTAAGGAAGGATTTTATGAAAGTCAAACAACAATCTGATGCTAATGAATGATTTGTGTAATTTCCTTGTGTTGGATGATGAACTTAAAAGGTTGCACTGGGCTGGGAGTTTGGCCTAGTAGTAGAGTGCTTGCCTCGCATGCATGAAGACTGGGGTTCGATTCCTCAATATCACATACATACAAAAAGCCAAAAGTGATGCTGTGGTGCAAGTGCTAGAGCTCTAGCATTGAGAAAGCCCAACGACAGTGCTTAGACCCTGAGTTCATGCCCCAGGACTAGCAAAAAAGAAAAAGAAAAAAAAGGTTATAATAAGGAGATAATTTATTTGTGAAACCTGAGTGTAACTAGGAATTTGTACAACAACATATAACATATATACTGTAGAGTTTGTAAATAACTGCTTAAGCAAAAATCTCTATTATTTGCTTTTATCTTTCAAGATTAAAGTTCTTCATATACTATGTTATTTCTCATCTCTTTTTTTGTCCCTTGGTTATCTCATGTTGTTACAGTATCTTACCTTGTGATCTGATATATAGTATATGTGTTTATTTGTTTATTTGAAATAGGATAGGGAAGGGGGAAAACATGAGAAGAGGTAGCAATGATTATTAAGTAATGCACCTTCTATCTGGTGAATGTAATGTAACCCTTCTATTAATTACAATAAAAATATTAAAAAAAGATTAAAGTTCCTTTGTAAGGTGCATAGATTGCTATATACATATATGTATACATACATATATATACACAATACCCCCAAATGTGTGTATATATTACAATATGAAATTTATATACACTACTTTCAAAAGTAAAGATAATTACTGAACTTAATAGGTTATGTGGTAGAATCTAATCTTGAAACTGAGTTAATAAATATTTTTATTAGGGGCATTGTTCTTCAACAAATATAGTAAGGATTTTGGTTTAAAATAAGTTTGTGCGTACATCTGTATATATAATGTATACATAAATATATACATATATATGTTTATATAATGAGAAGTACAGAAAAGTTTAATAGATACAAAATTAAAATGTAAGTTCTTCTAGATTAGACAAAGGAAAATACAGCATATTTTCAAATAACTATTTAAAATCACAGATTAAAATAAAATATAGTTAAGTGAAATATCATGTTCAACAAACACCAGGTTGAATTTTAAAATGATTATTTTCTTAAGATGTTAAAAGTTACTCAGCTTTTAATGACTAACTAATTGTATTTTGATAATAACTTTAAAGAAATTTAGTTGACTTATGGTTATTTTCTTCACAGTATTAGTATTGACAATGCTAATACAATGAATCAAAATAGCATCCAATGATTCAGTCTGGAAAAAAAGAACTGAGTAGAAAAATGTTCAAAGAAAATATGAGCTATTTAAGGCATGAGGCATTTTTTAATTTTTAATTTTATTGTCAGGATGATGTAAAATATCATTGAGAGGGTCCCTCAAATACAAATTATCTCCAAAGCTTATTTTGGCTGGAAAAATAGTCTTTAGGATAACATACAAGAAAAATCAATCAGTGATTAAAAACTAAAAAACAAACCTGTCAACTTATTATGAGAGAAATGCTATTCTGGATTGTTCCTTTCTTTATGTTTTTACAGAATAATTAAAGTTGAAAAGTGTGGAATAATGACTGGGTAGATGAGCATGTGGGGTGGCAGGAACAAAACAATGGCCGAGGACACATTTGTGGCACAGAACATCTTGGCTATCTGAGGCAACTTAGAGAAATGCCCGTGAGTAGTGAGTAATACTGTAGGACCATAAAGTAGTTCTACATTTAGTTTTGTGAGGAATTTTCAACCTGCCTTCAACAATGGCTATGCTACCTAACATTCTCAACCAAAAATACAACAGAGTTCCTTTCCCTAACCATCCCCACCAGCATTTGTTGTTATTGTGTTTTTGATGATGGCCATTTTTACTGGGGTATAATCTCAATGTTTTTGATTTGCATTTTCTTTATGGTCAGAGATGCTGAGCACTTCATTTGTTTATTTTTTTTATTTTACTCCGACATTGGCGAATTCTGTATCTCATTTGCATAATTGTTAATTGGGTCATTGATTCTTTGGAGATTTAGTTTTTTTGAGCTCCTTATACATTCAGGATGTTAGGCTCTTGTCCAAAATATAGCTTACAGGATCCTCTCCCATCAAGCTGGCTGTCTTTTGTAGCCTAGTAACTATGCTTCACTGTGCAGAAACTTTTAGCTTGGTATAATCCCATTAGTTTTCTCTTCTAACTGTCCCAACACTGGAATTCTGCTCAGGAAATTCCTGCCTCTGCCAGTACATTCTATTCCTTACTATGGAAGTTTCAAGTCTTACATTGAGGTCTTTGATCCCTTTTGAGTAGATACAAGTACAATATTACAGATAGGGTTCCAGTTTCAGTCTTCCACATAGGAATGTCCAGTTTTCCAAAGGCTATTTATTCAACAGGCTTTGCACAACGTATTATTCAATCTCTTGTCAAAAAGCAGATGACTTGGAGTATATGGTTTTATTTAGGATTTTCTATGTGCCATTGATCTTCAGGTCTGTTTTTATGTCAGTACAAAGTTGTATTTGCTATAGCTCTGTAGTAAAGGTTAAAGTCTAGAATTATGATACTTTCATCAATGCTTATCTGTCCAGGATTGTTAGGATTATTCAAAGTCTTTTTAGGCTTGTATGCATTTTTGAATTATTTTCTCTATCTCTGTGAAGCATGCCATTGGGATTTTGATGAGTATTATATTTAGGTTGTAGATTGCTTTTAGGGAATATGACCATTTTAGTGATATTAATTCTGTTGATTGGTAAACCTGGTAAGTCTTTCTATTTCCTTCATCCATTTCTGTCTTCAAAGTCTCATAGATTTTACTGAAGAGGTCCTATACTAGATGAGTGGATCAGGCAAAAGGGGGATCTAGATGAATACTACATGCTATATATAATGTATATGTATCATCTCTATCTCTATTAGAATTTTACTCATTTTAAGGACAATATGTTAATTTTGGGGAAAATGGATAGATCTGGAAACATTTATGTTGGGGAAGCAAGTCAAGCTTATGGACACAAATAGTGCATGCTTTTTTCTCATATGTCAAAGTTAGGCCCAAACTACAAACATCTATAAAAAACATACACTAGGTCATGCATATGTATACCAAACAAATTGACCAGAGTACTTGTATATGCAAGAAAGAACCCAACCATGAAACTCCTGTAAACAATAAATTTATGGTTTGAAATTAATATGAGGAAGCTGAACCATGTGTTGTTCTGAGAGATGGAAGAAAAGAGAAGAGATGGTAGGCTAATGGAGAGTTCAAAGTTGGGCAAATGCAGTCGTAATATTCAATGTTCAGATATAAAAATGGCACCAGGTAAGTCGAAGAGATGGGTGGAGTTAAAAGAGATGGGAGGAATGATCCAGCGACACTGATCAAGATGCATTTTCACTCATAACCTAGCATGTTGAATTGATACTTCTTTTTAAAACTGGTTAAGAAAAATATTTTTAAAGGAGCAACTTGAACAAAGATTAGAAAAGTGAACAATGGCATGAATCTCCTTCAGTTGGTGAAGTATTGTGGATTTATATACAAGGGAAAAAGCAGATTGATCTATGCCTTTTGAAGCTTCACTGGAGGTAAGATGAAGAGTATCGAAGAAAGACTTACTGCAGCAATAGATAAGTAATGAGAAGTAAGCAGAGGGGATCACAGTGGGAACAAACGTGGTGATGGATTTCTGTGGTACCACAGAGGCACAGGAGGAAGATCTGACTGTAGCTGAAGTATGAGAAGGAGCCAGGTAACAAGTAAAGATGAATTCACTTCCCTCACCGCCTCCAGGTCACTGAGACTATGCATTTGCAATTGGCAGAAATTCAGAAGGTTAATTTTATATGGAAAAATGCCACCATAGTGTTTCACTCTCAACTGGCAACAGTATGGCGAGCGACAGCCATGCCAAAATTGGAAATATAGGATATAGGTTCTGAAGGACAAACTCAATTTGGATAAATATGAAGGAGAGGTTTGGATGTTCCAGCATGAGAGATGAGGGACTCTGAAGAGAGATTTATGCAAGCCATAATGAGGAATATTATTTAATGGAACATGTTAGAAATATTATTTAATATCTCTTCAGTGATGCTAGATCTTAAGTTTTATAAAGTTCATCTGACTTGTTATTCCAAGCTTTACATGCTGTCCAGTACATATCATGTGTCCAGTGCAGATTTGCTGAAAAGATTCATGGAGACTTACCTCATGCCAGGAAGGATGCATACTCCAGAGTAGAAGCAGACAAGGAAAGTCCATGCCTTCAAAGAGCTTACATCACAGAAAGTGATGGGCTAAAATAGTCACCGAGTTATTTGTGATATGCAGGAGATGCATCCAAATAGGGCCTCACAAAAATGAGGGACACTCCTACAACTTGAATGACCGCTGGGAGAATGGGGAAGTGCTAATATCACAGAGACAGGGAACTGGAGAAAGGAGGCAGAGAGGGCATTGCATGTGTGTAAGCATGTGGAGGAAAATGGATAGACGTATAGGATGTATGTGGATGGAATGCAGTGGGAAAAATGAGAATGAAGATGTACTTGGTGAATAAACTCATCTTTGATACCAAAGGGCTATGAATTATACAGGGGGAGAGTTATAATGAAAGAGGTGATTTAGAAGTAAAACTATAGGGCATGGTTGGCAGGAAAAGTTGTACTGGGAAGATCAAGCCTTCTACATACTGGAGCAGTTCTCATAGCATATAGAATTAAATCCCTAAAGGATATTAAAAATGATTCATTTGCTGCTGTCTCTTCTATTACATTTAGTTTGACAGTTAGACCCTGAACTAACTCGTTCCTATATGGTACTGCCTTTCCTTAAGCAAAGAAGGTCTGTCAAAAGATCCCCCTTCCCCCCCAAATTTCCCATTACTAAAGCCATAAGTGGCCGTGAAAGATATGGGATGTAAACAATTAAAAAAAATAAGCGTTGGGCTGGGAGTTTGGCCTAGTGGTAGAGTGTTTGCCTAGCATGCAGAAAGACCTGGGTTCGATTCCTCGGTACCACAAAATAGAAAAAGCCGTAATTGGTGCTGTGGCTCAAGTGCTAGAGCACTAACCTTGAGAAAAAACCCAAGAACGGTGCTCAGGCCCTGAGCCCAAGCCCAAGATTGGCAAAAAAAAAATAGCATTATGTTCAAATCTTCTCCTTCTTAAATATATGACTTGAGGTCCTATTCAGATGGTATCTAAAAATGGCTATATGTATCTGAAAAAATAAGCCAAAATTTTATAGGTAAGTTGCATACATTTGATTTATCCATTGGATTATGTTTAAAGCAATACATGTTTGAAGACAGGCTATATCTTTTCTGAGTCTGCTTTATTACTTTATATCTTCTAATAAGTTTTATACCTAAACATATCATTCTTCCAAAATTAAAAAAAGATGCATTTTTTAAAAAAGCACAACAACTTAAAATTCCCTTTGAGTTAAATATACTTTTCTAAAACTGGCATATCTCAAATGTATGCTTGTTTGATGTGTGTCATATTACTTGCCTATTTCTAAATTGTGACATAAGTGTGAATAGACAATTATAGACAATTATGGTAACAAAACTATCATATGAGGCCCATATACATGAATAGCTTTGATGTTCACTTTTTAGGGCTCAAAGTTTTTCTTATTTATTTTTAACTTTCTATTTCACCTTGAGGGAAACTAATTGCATTTATTTCAAATATTTCTTATCCACATGTCTTCAATATATAATCATAATACTTGGTATGTCTGAAGTGCCTGGCATTTGATGCTCATAAATTGCTTTATAAATGTGGAGTTAGGCCTTGTGGGCAAGATAAGAAAAGGAGTCAACAGAATAAGAGAATTTACTGGTGACTAATGATTGTACGTGTGCTGTAGGGGCTAACAAAATTGAGAAAGAAAATGTTTTTTGTGCTTTTAGGTAGGCTGCAATTTAGCCAGACAGCCAAACAAAAATACTTAAATACTTTTCTTTGGAGGAGGATAAAAGTAGCACACATGGGTATATGCTTGGCACTGCCTTGTTATTAGGTAAAAAATTACCAAAGAAATGTGTTCTCACTACTGCAACTGTGTTTCTTGGACAAATAGGAACATTCTAGCAACAATGGTTTATTCAGGACTATTAATTTTGGAAGATAAAATAGCTTACTAACCAATTTCGTGCTGGATTTGAAATTAAGAAACAAAAGAGAAGCTGAGTTTCATATATATATATATATATATGTATTATTACAGATATGCCAGTGATTTCTTATAGAATTAATAGGGAATTTTGGAGTGAAAATGATTTGCAAGGCATTTCTACTTAGAAGAATTTTGTGGAGCTTAGAGGTTGTAGTTTGACAAATGAAGTGATAATGGTGCTAGCTTTGAAATATGCAACTACAGTAAAACTTTCCGTTCACCATCATCTATCTAGGTGTATTATCTCTGTACTCTGTACTCCTTGATTCTGTGATGTGATAAATTATGTTTAATTAGTACTTCAGATCATTTTTGCTAGTCTGCATAATGTCTTACCACACAAGATAACACTCAGCCTAAGAACTTTGGCAGCTCAAGAGTGAAGCTTCTGTAATATACTTACTTCACTGGTGAATATCCCTTCATTGCAATATAAACAGGAAATATTTTTACTTTTCCTATATAAAAATATCTCTCCTTTCAGAGTCCTTTTTGGTTTTAACAACATAATTCTGGGATAAATCCAGTGGTTATGTAACTATGTTTTAGTCATTAAAACTTAGTTTAACCCATCTAAAACATCCAATTAACATATCATCCAAAGCTCTCTCTTCTTATCATCTGTAACCCTGACTTTATAATACAAGTAAAATGTGGTCTGGCTCTGAGATACCTTATTTGATTTCCTCTTGAAGTTAAGCAGCTGTGGTATGGAGAAAAGTAGAGAGCATGAAGAAACAAGAAATAGAGGTTTTATAAGTATAACTTGTCATATTAATGATACTGGGATACCTCCACCGTTATGCCCATCCATCCTGGTACTAGATTTGCTTGGGAGTGATCTCTGTTAGCATGGAATGATGTACACAGGAATACTTGGGAAATCTCTGAGTAGTGATTTTCTCCTCTCCTCATTCCCAAAGATCCCTTCAGAGTAAAGATGTCAGATCTTTATTGAGCTTGTATCTCCTCACAGAAACCCATGAAAAGCCTGTCTGGTGGTTCATGCCTATAATCCTGGCTGCTTAGGAGGCTGAGATCTGAGGATTTTGGTTCAAAGCCAATCCCAAGTACTAGGGTACTAGTACCATGAGACCCTTATCTCTAGTTAATCACTAGAAAACAGGAAGTGGAAGTGACGCTGTAGCTCCAGGGGTAGAGCAGTAGCCTTGAGCTGAAGAGCTCAGGGACATCGCCCAGGCCCAGAGTTCAAGTCTGAGGGCCAAGGAGGACCGAGGACTGACCCAGAAACAATAACAACAACAACAAAGAAACGCATAGTCCCATAGTTCTGCACTTGGGCTCACACCTATAATCCTACCTACTCAGGAGGCTGAGATCTGAGGATCTAGGTTCAAAGACAGCATGGGCACAAAAGGACCTGAGACTCTTATCTCCAACTGACCTCTAAAAAATGGGAAGTGTTCCTTGGCTTAAGGGTAGAGTGGTAGCCTTGAGTTGAAGAGCTCAGGGACAACATCCAGGCCAGAGTTCAAGCCCCATGATCCACAAAAAAAAAAAAAAAAAGAAAAGAAAAGAAAAAAGAAACCTATGATAATTTGGGG
Organism: Megascapheus bottae; assembly: GCF_031878675.1. Lineage (NCBI taxonomy): Eukaryota > Metazoa > Chordata > Mammalia > Rodentia > Geomyidae > Megascapheus > Megascapheus bottae. Next base: position 40,425,994 of record NC_143514.1, on the reverse strand, counting down.
CTGGGAGTTTGGCCTAGTGGTAGAGTGCTTGCCTAGCATGCACGAAGACCCACATTGGATTCCTCAGTACCACATACAGTGAAAAAGCCAGAAATGGTGCTGCAGCTCAAGTGGTAGGGTTCTTGAGAAAACCCAAGAACTCAGACCCTGAGCTCAAGCCTAGGACTGGCCAACAACAGAAAAAACAACCCTATGAAATCTCCACAAGCTATCTTCAATGTCTTCCCAGGAGCTTAGAGAATGAAGTGGGCTCTCATCTGACTTCCAGAGCACATAGTCTCTAGATTTGCTGTCATGACTACCTCAGGGGGCTTTCTATCTTCAGAACTCTTTCGTAGAACAGTCTCTAATCCCTATGTTCATACAGCCCACAAATTTCTAGAGCTATATTCTAAATAATCCCTTAACCTAACTCTGAAATACCATGGGGTAGTCTGCATGCTCTTTTCTTATGGAATTCATCTGAGCTGGGTGGGTATCAGTAAATCTGAATAGTTATGAGAGCCTTCCAAAGGAGGACGTGCAGAAAGAGGCTCAATGGCCTTTCTCCACCAGCTTTTCATTCCATAAACATGCAGAAACCAACAAGCAGACTCAAAGCTGTATATCAGTTGGCAAACCTAGGACAAGATTAAAGGATGTCATAAAATGAATAAAAATGAACACACTATTGGTTGTAACATAGGGAAGTAATAAAAATTAAATTGAAGACAGGAGAAAAAATTTGAGACGTGGGAGTGCTATGAACACCAGGTTGACAATCCTTAAATATTTAATTTAGGAAGAGTTATGAAACTAAGACTCTAAGGACTTCACTTGAGACAAATAGAAAGAAAAAGGCTTATAAGAGTGAACATTATCTGTGCTGCATTTCAACAACTTGTTTGGTGGGAAAGATCAAATGCTTCTAGTTCTAGAACTGGTATCTGGTATTTGTCAAAGTTATTTCATCTATAATATTAGAGAGTCCTAATATTTTATTTCAATGATCTCCTGATACATGTGAAGTCTGGTTTTTTGGGGGCAGTATTGGAATTTGAACCTAGGGCTTCAGAGTTGCTAAGTAGGTACTCTACAATTGAGTCACGCATTTAGTCTTATTATATTTGAGATAATCCCTTGCTTTGTGCCCTAGCTTGGTTAGAACTATGATCTAACTGTTACATATACTTCTCATCATAGCTGGAATGATTAGTGGATGCTATTACATCTAACTTGTTTCTTTTTCATAAAGTCTAGGGAGTTGCCTAGCTTGTCTAGAACTGTGAACCTTCCTCTCGGTCTCTCATGTAGCTGCGATAACAGGCATGTGACACCTCAACCTGCTGTTGTTGGTTGAGAAAGGGGTCATATATATTTCTATTTGGGCTGGCTTTGAACCACAGTTTTATTCACCGCAGCCTCCAATATAGTTAGGATTGTAAGTGTGAGCTGCTGGCACCTTACTGAGATTAAAAAAAAAAAAACAGAAATGCGTCCTATTAAAATTTTCTTGAGTTTCATATTTTGTTTCTGCAAGATAAGCTCAAGAAAAATGGACTAGTCTCTTCTAATCTGTACTGGGAGCTATACATGAAACAGCTCAGTTTTTGCATAGAGTAAATAATACTTCCCTGATATTTATTCGCTGTAGAAAGACTTAGAACTACAATGCACACGTAATAAGTTCTTATTGAACTCATTCACCACTATAGATTTGATAATTTTGTGCTAACAGTCATAACTTTTGCTCATATTGTTAGAGTAGCATTTATTTCTCTTGCTATCACCACACTTCTAAATGTAGTGAAAAAATGTGTCTATGTAGGTATATGTATGTAGATGTGTTATAGTATTTGAGCTTGTTATATGTGTCTACACACATATCTTAACAGTACATAGTAGAACAATAGTAGCAACACAACGTAACATTGAGATCTTATTGGGAACTTACATTTTATTCATTTATTTATTGGTAAAATATTTTTTGTGATCCTTAAGTAGTTGTACAAAGGAGTTGCCATGCAACAAAGCAGTTAATGGATATGGTACATCTTGATCCATGCTACCCTGCTTCAACATTCTCACTAATCCTTCCCAAGCCGTCCCTTCCTGCACTTTTCTTAATTCTGTGATATGTATTGAATACTGTGCCATTTAATAAGCAGTTCCTGAATACAATGCATCTTGATCTGTGTAACTCCCTTCACCACTTTCACCTCCTCAACTCACCCTTAACAGAAGCATAATAGACTCAATAGAAAGATCAAACAGTACAATTCTTTAGAAAGGCTAAGTTCAAAGCCCAACAATATAAGCACCAAGAAATGGGTACTTACAAAACGCAGAGCTGGGGCCAATGAAAGACAGGTAGATGAATGAAGGAGGATGTGGAGGAAGAATGCAGTCATGTGTCAATGCATTCTGTTCATCGCTCCCCTCCTGTAGGTACTGAGTGACAGAGAATGCTCAGATGTTATCAAGGGAAGTAGTAGACTGTGCTGACCTGTAACATAATCTCCATATTTAGTATAGACTCCTCACTTCGGAATGTCTGGAAAGTAGTTCTGTCAGTGTAAGCTTGGGGAAATGACTACATCAAAAGTAACTGGAGATCAACTAATGCATTGACCATTTTCATAAATTCATTGTGAACTATAATTTTTCAGTGGTAAGAGTAGACTTACTTTTAGATGCAGGTCTTGATAGATGTTGTTGAATGTATGAAAAAGGGAAACAGTCCCACCATCAGCTTATTGAATTTTTTTTAATCCTCAAAAGGGGTTTTTATCAACATTCCCTGCACTAAGTTCATCTCCAGGCAAACACTCTAGAGGGCCTTTTCTTTATAATGCTTTATATAAAGAGATCCCATGCTCTTACATGTCTGGTTTCTCCACAAAAATGTAAGACTGCAGGTTCTGACCAACAGATAAAAATGCCCATGCAGTAATACCTCAGAATATTGTTAATTAAATAATGAATATTCAAGTTTCTTCCATGGGGTAAAGAATGAATTTTACAGACAGATTTGATTAAGCTGAAGTTCTCTTTTCCAGTCTGCACTATTATAGGTTCAAATTAGCCTATGCAAACTTAAGGGGGTTACAGGAAAATAGACAGAAGTACACATTCCAAAAGGTAGAAGATAAGGTAGAGAAGTCAGGAAGTGGTTTTGTTAAGAGATCCAGGAATTTTCTCACTGAGTTTATATATAGAGACTTCTGTTATTTGGCAGAAAATACAAAACGTCAAACACTTTTATATGCTGTGTCTTAGAACCTACCATAAGCCAGTAGGATTCCACTGGTATTATTCATATTTGAAGCACAGAGTCAGCTCTCCTACAACCATTTACACTCCCCACAGGGCCCTAGGATTCCATAGAAGGCTTATTTATGTTCTTTCAGTTTCAGAGTTGGTCATTCATTCATTTGTGTTGCTGATTATATTTTACTGTATTGATAATATGAGAAATGGTTTACTCATTTACCTTTATTGAACATTTGACTTGTTTCCAGCTGATAGTTATTGTGACTGAATATTTCTGAATATTTCAGTTCAAGTTTTTTGGGAATAAAAGTTATTATCTATTTTGGGCTATGAGTCAGGGCTTAATTAAAAACCAGATGCTACACAGTAATAAGAACATGGCACATTTAATTAAAATAGAGCTAAAATTATTAAGTGAGGTTTGTTTGATGTAGTAATTAATATAGTTACATTATGTTATCACAATATTAGGAGCTTAAATATTAGAGTGTTGGAAAAGTGGACGGCAGCTATCAAGAAGAAAAGAGAGCTATAAGGAATATAAAATGAAGAATGACATTGCACCATTTGTAAAGAAATGGAAAGACTTGGAAAAAATCATATTAAGTGAAGTAAGCCTGACCCAAAAGAACATAGGCTTAATGGCTTCCCTCATTTGTAATAATTAGTACAAACCTTGGACTTTCCTAGCAGAGGATTACAATAGCTCAAAACCTAGATACATAAAGCCATATAGGATGAGGCTAAATGAAAGGACCTCCAGGATATGGAAACAAGAGCCATATAATGTGGGATTGTTGTTCTTAGTGTACTATGTTATTTCTCATCTCTTTTGTTGTCCCTTGGTTATTCTCATATTGTTATAGTATCTTACCTTTTTATCTGGTATATTGTATATATATTTATTTGTTTATTTGAAATAGGAAAGGGAAGGGGTAAAACAAGATAAGGAGAGGTGTTGGAGAGAGTAAGATGGAGACAAAACCATGAGCAGGGTATCAATGTGTGGGAAGTAACACACCTTCTATCTGGCAAATAAAACTGTAAACTTTCTATTAATTACAATAAAAATTTTAAAAAGAATATAAAATTAGCAGAACAACCCAAGTGAAATCTACTCATCCTGGGCTAAGAGTCATGGCTCACTAGAGAAGACAGGGACATGGCTCTCAAGGAGGTGCAGAAATTCCATGGAGCATCTCACCCACAGCGCTCGGCCCCTCTTCCCTCAGGCATGCCTTCTGTATGCTTGTGATTGAAAGGAGGAGTCTTCAGGGTTGCTTCTCTTAAGACCTCACTGCAGAAATTCCCCAAAGAAGATTGTGAAGCAGTGCAAGAGGTGGTGGACACACTAATGTCTGAATTATATGTTAAATGATTTTTTTGGTATAAAAGCCACATTTTTCTTTGATGTATAGTAATTTTTATTAGATGTAAGACACTGTGAATTTTATATGTTTGAGAATCTGGATTTTTCTTAGTTACTTGCAAATAATCCTGATCCTTCTGAGTTGCTAGAAGGTATGATAGACTGAATCTAGATGAGCAAAATTTCCAGAACTTTATTGATTATGCAAGGTGGTCAAGGACTTGGACAACACTCAGAACTTTCCCACTGTTATGTGACAGGCCGAAGTTGATCATGTACAGCATCCTGGCTGTTCTTGGCTTGCTTCTGGTAAAGTTTCACCCAATATATTGGTGATGTTGAATGTGATCCACTCAAGGAATTCGTTCTCTATGCTTCATACTTCTGGAGACTTTCTTCCGTATCCTTCCGTCTTTTCTATAACTACGGCCCAGTTATTGCAGCCTCTCCTGTCTCCATGAATCTGACCATTATATCCCCAAACTTGGTGACATTGGTATTGTCTGCTCATGAGTCTCTGCCATGCCATGTATGATATAGATGCAGGCAGAAAACTTTCCTTCCTTCCTTTCCTTTTTTTAAAAATCATAGTATAATGCTGTCTCCTATTCTATACGGAAAGCAGATTTTCATAAATTTACTTCAGTTTTAGTCTTGGGAAGATATATGAAAGCTTATTATATGGATACAATCAGAATTCAACCAATTTATTAATTTTTGATGGAAACAATACAACTACGCATATTTGTTATCATGGATGCCTAATACCACTGTGCTGGTAACACTAATAATTAAAGCTTTCCTGGAATCAGTGTACAAGGAGATAAAGATAGATAAAGATTTATTTTTTTGTGTGGGTCATGGGCTTGAACTCTGGGCTTGGGCATTGTTTCTGAACTCTTCATCTCCAGGCTACCACCCTGTACCTGGGTCTGGGAGTTAGTTGTCCCTGAGCTGTTCAGCTCAAGGCTACTGCTCTATTCCTTGAGCCACAGTCCCACTTCCCACTTTCTAGTGATTAATTAGAGATAAGAGTTCATTGCAGCACTATTTACCATAGCAAAGATATGGAACCAACCCAGATGCCCCTCATTTGATGAGTGGATCAACAGGATGTGGTATTTATACACAATGAAATTCTATGCTGCTGTCAGAAAGAATGACATCTCCCCATTTGTAAGGAAATGGAAAGACTTCAAAAAAATCATATTAAGTGAAGTTAGCCAGACTCAAAGGAACTTAGGCTCAATGGTTTCCCTCACTGGCTATAATCAGTAGAAACCTTGGACTCTTCTAGCAGAGATTTGCAATAGAGCAAAACCTAGATACATAAAGCCATACAGTATGATGCTAAATGAAAGGACCTCTAGGATATAGAAACAAAAGCCATATAATGAGTGATTGTTGTCCTTAATGTACTATGTTATCTCTCATCTCTTTTGTTTTCCCTTGGTTATCTCATATTGTTACAGTATTTTACTTTGTTATCTGATATATTGTATATATTTGTATTTGGTTATTTGAAATTGGATAGGAAAGGGGGGAAAACAAGATGAGGGTGGGGGTGGGGGGCAGGAAATGGGGACCAAGACATGAGAAAGGGTATCAATGTATGTGAAGTAATGCACCTTCCATCTGGCGAATGTAATGTAACCCTTCTATTAATTACAGTAAAAATATATGAAAAAAGTCTTAGGTTCTTTAGTGCACAGGCTGGCTTTGAACCTCTATCTTCAGATTTCAGCCCCTGAGTAGCTAGGGTTGTAAGGCATGAGCCACAGTGCCCCGTGAGATAAAGATTTTTAAAGGTTTGTTTGTATCAGTCATAAAAATCTTTTATGAATAGCATCAGCCATGCCAATATGCTGTGACTTAGTTAAATGCAATATTGCTTTGCTAGTAACCCATTCACACTACCTAATATTTCAGGAAATTCCATGAATTCCACCATCACAACCTTTCAGCATCTTGACCCCTTATCAGTTGCTACCACGCTAGTGTCTATCAGCATTATTTTGTGCTTCTTGACTCCTTTCCATCCTACATGAACGTTTCCGTCCAATTTTGTGCTCATAGACTAGCTAAAATCAAGTTGTTAAAGTTTAAACTCAGGTCATATTAATCCTCTACTCCCATCTCTCTGATGACTTCCTCTCTATAGATTAAAGTCAAGTTTTCTGGAATGGTGGATATACAAGTCCCTGTGCAGAATGCCTCAGCTGCTTCTCTTTTCACATCATGTGCTGAATTCTGGATAAGGTAGAAATCTCGCAACTTCTCGTTAGTACTTCCACTCTAGGGCCTTAGTACTTCTGTTGTCTTCTTTTTCCTTTATTTATTTATTTTTTTGCATCAGGTATCGATATTGCTTCTCTCAATAATATCAGATTTATATTCACTGTTGCCTTTTTTGTGATGTCTTCCAGGATCAACCTATTTAAAGCTGTACTCTTCCTAATTGCTTTTCTTTTCTCAGTTTTATCCAGTAGTGTTTATCATCATTGAACAAACTATAAGTATTTTTTCAATTTCTTGTTATTTTTTCATTTATCTCACCTAGAATGTGAAACTGATGAAGTATCTCCTTTGCCTATAAAATTACTGAGCATATTTTATATCTCCCATAGAGATTCCTAATGAATGTGTGACTAGATGAATAATTGGCATTCACTATCTCAGTGACTAGATATTTTATGCCTTCTCAAATGCTTTTTCCCTTGTTGGTATTATATAAAAACTTCTCTTGTACTTTTTTTTTGTTTTTTGTTTTTTTACAAATGCCAACAGTATTGCCAAGTTCTCTTTTATGTAGGTATACCCAATATAGATGATTTGGCTAGAGTTTGCTTTTGTATTCAGGCATATTTTCCTGGTATTGCAAACTGGATATTTGGCATAGAATTAGAAGCCCCCAAATAGATTTAGGTGTATGTTTTTTGTAGTGAGTTATTTCTACAGAGAACTAATTTTGTCATTTGTAGTTTCTTTCTAAAAATTTCCTTCTCAGATGGCAACATTAATTTAAGTTCCAAGGCAACGCATTGTAGTCACCCAGAGCCATTGTGAAAGTGTTCAAAAGGACTTCAGTTTAGCTGTGAACCTTTGAATTCTTATAATCGATGTTTATTCTTTGCCACCTCCTTACTGTAAATGGTGGTTCATTGAACAGACCAACCTACAAAAGCCTATTTTATCCACATGTGTCTTAACTATAGTTTGAATAACACTGCATATACATGATTTATAATTGTTTTCACCTCATAAACTGTATCCAATTTCTTCTATGCTACTGTGAAAGTTATCTGGCGACAAGTTCCAAGTAATTGATTTACAAAGTTTTGAAGTTGGAAACAAATCAAAGATTTGCTGGAACACAGATTGCAGTCATTGTTAGTGAATGTTGTTATGAACATACTGAAAAATTTTAAGTGTAAGCTAGTAATATCTAGGCTTAATTTTATAGCTTTTTATGTAGAATCCCAATTTATGTCCTTCCTTACCAGCTTATCAACAATATTTTTTTGGGCCTGTTCCTCCTAAGTAGAAAATAAGATCTTAAGATCACATCTTTCAGCATTTAAAAACTTAGTGATATTGTTAGCAGAAGGACAACAAATTTATCACAGAACAAGGAGCTACAGTTCTTGCTTTGATTTTCCTGGGATCTCTGAACAGGACTGGTGAGTGGTGAGGATGTAGCTGGCTCTGAGGAATGTGTGGAACATTCATGTATGTATATCATGTTCATGCAATCACAATGCTGTAACTATGGTCTCTTGGAACTGCAGAGTGAGCTATAGGAGAAAGAGATTACATCATTCAGAAAAGTGTGCAAACTTCCATATCTCATTATGACCATTAATAGTATAAATTGAGACTATGTGATGGCTCCAGGCTGATTCAATAGCTTTACAAAGGATTTTATACATGTACTTTTTGTATAGATATTGGCATTCCTTCCATAATTCCTATTATGTAACAGAGCAGCACCAAAATGTTAGGAAGAAGGAGGCCTTTGCTTTCATTTTAGGTATATTTGCCTTGGTGGTGTGTGAATTTTCCTTTCAGAGCTATTTTTTTTGCACTTTCCTGGGGTTTTCTCAAGGCTAGAGCTCTACCACTTAAGCCACAGCACCACTCCTGGCTTTTTCCTATGTATGTTGTAACGAATAATCGAACTCTGGTCTTCGTGCATGTGAGACAAGCACTCTATCACTAGGCCAAACTCCCAGCACCTTTAGGGCAATTTGTAGAATTATTAAATATAGTATTGCCACAATAAGGCCTCTGAGTATTCTACCTCAGTCATTTGTGTATAATCCTTAAGTGCTCCAAATTTCTCAATCTGATATCCATATATCCCTGGATGTTTGAGAATTTATTTTGGTTATCAATAGTAGATTGATAATGTTTAGGTCTTTTACTTGATGATTCAAAGGAATTCACATATTGTAGTTTACCCCATATTCATTTTATATTTTGAGTTTACATTTACAATGAAACAAAAAATATCAACTGATATCATAATAGTTAATATTCAAGTATTTTGTCAGCTGAAGATGCTTGATAAATATAATTGTTTAAAGTTTGTGACTTTTGAACTATGTTTGTTGCAGCATAACCTGAAAGATGAAAGGGCAAGATGTGTATGTGTGTGCATGTATATGGTATAGACTTAAGCACTGCAGAAGTCTAGAGAGTATCACTGAAAATATTAATTTGTGAACTGTAAATGGTGCTGTCATTATGTGTTTTTAACTATCAGTTATTAGTTTCCAACAACAAAAGTTGTACCATGTACACATGGAATGTGCACATTTGCCAAGAGCTGAGTGAAATTTAGTATTTGTAGTAACTAAGGTGTGTAATTTGTATTAACTTGTTTTAGTATTTAGCCACAGTATGGCTGGAAATGTAGTACAGATAACTTGAATTTATCGCATCTCAAGCAATGTGCATTTTTGTCTCACTCAGTAGGAAAGACAAATTTCTAATTCATGTTATTTTATAACCAGTGACTTTTTCCCCCCACTAGTGCATGGAAATGCTTCTATAAAGGCAATTAGAGCCATTAGTTCTCATCATCGTAATTTTAACTGCTTTTATTAGAGATGAGAAAAAGATGAGGATGGTTATGGGATTGGAGAACTAATGACAGCTCACATATGTCATAGGTTAAATTTAGACTAGGTGTTTTTCCATCCAGTGCTCACTTACTTCCTTCATTTTACAGTATCTTGCTAAGTTTAAAATAGCCAAGAGATTTTGTATGAGGGAAAGAGAGAGAGAGACAGAGGGGAGCAGGAAGGGAGATTGAGAGAGAGAGAATTGAAAATTGCTTCCCAGAAGAGCTGATTTATTATGTATTTATATTCTTCTCCAAGGTGAATAAACTGCAAAGTGAGGCCAAGAAATGCAAAGAAGATTTGCATAACCTAACAATGTCTGTAACACTAGCATATTCATGTTCTCAGGTATTATTTTGTCTTCAAATATGTTCTAATTATTCAACAACAATAGTTTTTATTGCTTATGAAACATAAAATGAAGTATATTATGTCTTCTATTAATCCCCTTCCTTCCTTACTAGCTTCTCCTCCAAGAAAAAAATACTAAAAATCTAAGGACTAAAAATAGCTAAAAATATTTTCTTTCTTGGGACACATAAGAGTCATTAAGAGATTTGAAATAGGATAGGGAAGAGGGGGAAACAAGATGAGGGGCAGGATGGGGAGAGGAAAATGGGGATCAAAGCATGAGAAAGGGTATCAATGTTTGTGAAGTAATGCACCTTCCATGTGGTGAATATAATGTAATCCTTCTGTTAATTACAATAAAAATATATGAAAAAAAGAATTATTGAGAGATTATGTGAGGCTTAATTTTTAGAAATCGGAGATAAACAATCAACATATTTCCAGCTGAGTGTTTAGGTAGCACTTTCTTTTCTTGGCCAGTACTGGGACTTGAACTCAGGGCCTGAGCTTCTTTTCCTCAAGGGTAGTGTTCTACCACTTGAGCTATGTCTCCATTGCCAACTTTTGCTGATTATTTGAAGATAAATATCTCACGGACCTTCCTACTCATGCTGGCTTTGAACTGAGATTCTCAGAGCTCAGCTTCATAAGTAGATAGGATTATAGTCATGATAAACTGGTGCCTGGCCAATGGTACTTTATAATAAAAATGAATCTTTATAGTAGACGTGCAGTGCATATCTATAAATCAGGATGTGGGAGGCAAGCCTCTGGCTAGTGATCAAAGTCAGCTTGAACTGCATAGTGAAATCCCTTTCAGAAAACCAGTAGCTCATTTGTAGAAAATTGTCTAGCATGAGGAAAGCCTTTTTAGTTCAATCCCCAGCACAGAAAACCAGCTAAATACTTACAGCACAGAAATTCTCTTTCAAATCACCAATAACTAAAGTGTAGAGCCAAAGGAGAGTGATTATGTTTTCCCATGTATATCAGACCTTATAAGTAAACTACAATTAATAAGTCAAGTATTTTATTACCACATGGGTCCAGCTAAATTTATTCTTGCTTACACTAAATCCAAACAAAATTATTAGATGCCATAATAATATGTTGCAATTTGGGCAGGTCCAGGAAGCACTGGGTCAGGATCCACATTAGAATCTTGGGAAGAATATTTAAACCAAGAGCAAGGAATGTGGGCAGTTACCTAGTTTCCAGAACTAAAGTAGGCTTGCTCCCAAACATAAAATAGAATCTGTCTGTTAGATGAATTCTGGTGAGAAGATATCTAGCAGCCTAATTCAGTATCTTTGAAGTTTGTTTCAAATCTTTTCATAATGAAGGTCATAAATGATCCTAGACCTAGAAGTGCTAGGCCAGGGCTTATGCATAAGAATATAAATAGAGTTTTCTTCAAGTATGAGTATGATGACATACAGATTTAAGACAATCTAACCTGAACAACTGTATTAGTTTAACTATTACTCATGTACAAAATAGTAATGAAAGGCAGAAGCTGTAGTATTTGACAGCTGCCTTTTTTTGCTTTGCAGATCTACTTGATGCTATGTATTCTTAAAACTTCTGTCTCCTTATCTATAAAATGCAAATAAGATGATGATACCATCATCATCTAGGATTGATACCAAACATGTGCCATCATTCATGGCACTTTGTTATTAGAATTTCTGTTTTACTTCTATTTTGAACTATTTACCAGGCAAGAAAAGAAGACCCTTAGCTTGCCCAAAGGATCGATGGTCAGATCCCCCGGGCCACATAGCTTCCCACCATCTGAATGCTCATCAGCGGGCTGCTCTTCCTGCGTGCTTCACTGTGCCTGTCAGCCAGGCTGGATTGTGTTTCAGTCCATTTATAAGTATCAATAATCCCTGTAATAATGGCTTGCCAAGAAATGCAACATCTGAAGTACTATCTCTAGAGGTCTTTTAATATTTTAATCATGTCAGCCTAAGCTTTGCATATGACTTTTTGCTCTTGACTATAATAGTTCTTCTTTTCAGATACAATTTTTTTGTGTGTGTGGAAACATGAGCCTTATACTAAGTGTAAGATATGAGTATCCTTTTTATTATAAAAGTAGCTGAAGCTTAAGATTGTTCCCTTATGCTGTTTTGGGTTCACATGAGATTTTATGAAAAACCATGCATGATTCTGGCATAATCTACTATCCAATTTCTTCCATTTTGCAGGTCAAACTCAGGTCGGTTCCCCAAATTTGTATGTACCCAATTTCAGTATAAAGAATGTGAATTTAGAATAATATTTTGTCTACTTACTCATCAAATTATTTCAGACTTCGAAATCACTTAGACAAAAGGTAACATTTATAAGTAATGAAATTACTTGTTAACTTACGGAATAATTTTTAATAAATGATGGCAAATAATAAATCCTAGTCAAGAGGACAGATTCTGGCCTCAAATAATGAACAACCTTAAAAATTATGACGAGATCGTGCTGAGCAGGCCAGTATCGCAGCTGATCCTGTGTTCATGGAGAAGGAGAAGGAAACAAAGGAGGCTTCCTATACTTAGCATCTGCATCAGTCACTAACAATTCAAAACCACAGCAGCTTCACCATCCTCAGCACTCACTGACTAGATTGTCAACGCAATCTCATTTTGTTTAATGTCTAGTGAAGTGGGAGAAAGCAGCTCCAAGCCATTACCATGTTCAAAGGACAGAATGACAGTGTCTATGGACATGGAATTTTCTCCATTTCCCCTACACTGCCATATTTCAGTGGGATATTGTTTGCTATGCATTGTAGAGGAATAGAAAAAAAAAAGCATTAAAGGTATTTGTGTAGCAGTTTTCAGATACAAGCCATTCTTGGATAGATATTATCTCATATGATCTTCCCAACATCTGTTCTGTTTTTCTTTCCACTTTATACGTTAGACAACTGAAATCTTTTGAGATTGAATGATTTGCTCAATGGCCTATGAAGCTGGCCTTGGGTCTACATCCTCATATATAAACACCTATTGAAAAATATTTATTGATTCACTAGACTTGCAAAGCACTCTGCCAAGCACTGGTATGAGTGTGCAACACCCTCTATGGCTTTTTCTAGACCTCTAACACCACAAAGGAGGATGGTTGTGTGGAAATTCCAGGTGGAAAACACTGGGCTCCAGATAGGTGACAAAGACAAGTGAGATACAATGACAAGTAGGAAAGGAAGCACTTCTCAGGAGTGTGCAGAAGAAAGGGATTTCTGCCTTAAAGCTGTGTTTGTGGGGTACATATATCCTTAAATGGGAGACTGATGACATGAGTAGTAAGTTTGAACAGGTGAACTACAACCTGGGTAGATGGCAGAAATAGAAGATGAATGGGAAGATTTAGGGTCAATGTTCTCAAGATCCAGGCACCAAATTCTGAACTATGTGAGTTAGGGTGCACTGACAGGAGTGTTCTAAAAAACAATTGCCCAGGCTGGCTTTGAACTGTGATCCTCAGATCTCAGCCTCCTGAGTAGCTAGGATTACAGGTGTGAGCCACTGCACCCATCTATAAAGATCTAAATACATGTTTCTTAATGACACTGTTCAAATACACAAATGGTATTATTAAAAAATATTAGAGGGGGCTGGGAGTTTGGCCTAATGGTAGAGTGCTTGCCTAGCATGCATGAAGGCCCGGGGTTCGATTCCTTGGTCCCACATATATAGAAAAAAAAGCCGGAAGTGGTGCTGAGGCTCAAGTGGTAGAGCTCTAGCCTTGAGAAAGTCCAAGGACATTGCTCTGGCCCTGAGCTCAAGCCCAGGACTGGCAAAAAAATATTTTAGATAACTGAGAATTTAAAGTAATTTAAGATTTTTTAAAATTGGTGGTGGGGCTTGAACTCTGGGCCCGGGCCCTACCCCCGAGCTTTTCAGCTCAAGGCTGCCTTACCCCTTGATCCACAGTCACTTCTAGTTTTCTAATGGTTAATTGGAGATAAGAGTCCCACAGTCCCGGGCTGGCTTTGTATTGAGATCATCAAATCTCCGCCTCCTGAGTGGCTAGGATTACCTGAGTGAGCCACCACTCCCTGCTCAAGTAATTAAAATTTTAACATAAAAGAAATCTTTTAAGCGAAGTAAGCCAGACTCAAAGGAACTTAGGCTCAATGGTTTCCCTCATTCGTCATAACCAGTAGAAACCTTGGGCTCTAATAGCAAAGATTTGCAATAGAGCAAAAACTTGATACATAAGGCCATATAGTATGAAGCTAATTGAATGGACCTCTAGGATATTGAAACAAAAGCCATATAATGAATGATTGCTGTCCTTAAGGTGCTATGTTATCTCTCATCTCTTTTGCTGTTCCTTTGTTATCTCATATTGTCACAATATCTCACTTTGTTATCTGATATATTGGATACATTTGTATTTGGTTACTTGAAATTGGACAGGGAAGGGGGGAAAACCAAGAGGGGGGGTGGGGGGAAGGGTAATGGGGACCAAGACATGTGGAAGGGTATCAATGTATGTGAATTAATGCACCTTCTATCTGGCAAATATCATGTAACCCTTTTATTAAATACAATAAAAAATATTTTTTAAAAAAAGAAATTGGATAGGGAATGGGGGAAAACAAGATGAGGGGTGGGGGTGGGGGGGAGGGAAATGGGGACCAAGACATGAGAAAGGGTATCAATGTACGTGAATTAATGCACCTTCTATCTGGCAAATATAATGTAACCCTTCTATTAATTACAATAAAAATATATAAAAAATAAAAAAGAAATCTTTTGATTTCATCAATAGAATAAGTACTTTTTCTCTTTGATTACTAAAATAGTTTTACTAAGATGGGTTGGAGATGGGATGAGCTATTCAGGATTTAAACAATAACACAGATGAAGAGATTTACTACAAAACGTAAGCCTCCATCTCTACCCTGAATAGTGCAATAGTTACCTGACTGAAGTTTCTAGTCAAGGTTTTCTAAATAAAAATAAGTAAATCCAGAGCATCAGTTCTTCTTTTAATTGCAAATATTTCTTTGTTATTTAATACAATTGATCTTAACAGAATGAACTAAAACATTGTGCATTAAAATGATCAGTGTCTCTTTTTCAGAAACATAAACCTTCATTTGGTGCTGTTAGAATCAATTATATCCTTTGAATATCTTTCTTCGTCTAGGATGCTATATTATGTCACACAGGTCTTTCAGCTGTTAGAAATTGTCCTCAGTCAAATGCCCTTGATGAAGCCCTGTGAACGTCTTAGGGGCAATGCAAAATTATGAAGAGAATTAACACCCCAACTCACCACAGAACAGCCCTAAGATTATTTGAGACAATTGTTTGTAAAGCAACAAAGCTTTGAACCTTCTGCCTGCCATACCAGTTGCCCTGTGCTCATGTCTATATATTTAGATCCTAAGAATGCTGCTGTCCAATTAAAGTGCTAGTCTCAGTGTCTGAATTACCATTTCTTAAAAGTATGTGTGCTGGTTAGTTATTGTAAAGTCTATCTTCATGGAACCTACCATTACCGATAGGGTCTATATCAGGCGTGAAACTTTACAAGGGTAAGAAAGTACCTGGGTTCCTCTGTGATCTTACACTTCTATGTCAGTCTGTGTTTTTGAGAAATGATCTGCAAACGCTAATAACAACTTAAATAATTTTTGCCTGTTACATTGGCAAGTATTTAAAAATCTAACTAGCCTACAGTATTGATGAAATTGTGGTGGCAAAGATGTACTTATGCAGTGCTGATGATGACACTGTAAAACAAAACAATTCTTGAGAAAGATAGCATACCACTGTAGCAGGCCATTATGTGTCATTATACTACTCAAAATAAGGAGCACTTCCATAAGATCTATTCTTAAGCAATTAAAATGAAGAACAAATCTACATATACAAATATCCTCTTTTATAAAGAGAGACCACCACTCAACAGCTGACCTCTACTCCCACAGTTTATTCTTTTTTTTTTTTTTTTGGTCAGTCATGGGGCTGGCACTCTGGGCCTGGGCATGGGCACTGTCCCTGAGCTCTTCAGTTCAAGGCTATCACTCTACTACTTGAGCCACAGTGACACTTCCAATTTTCTGGTGGTTAATTGGAGATAAGAGTCTCACGGACTTTAGTGCCCTGGCTGGCTTTAGTTCTCATTGCAGAAAGTAAATTCAATGTCATTTAGAGGTCAAGCATTTGTTCTACACATCATTAATAAAGTTGAAAACTGCTCAGATGACCTATGATGTCAGACTTTGGGAATCTGATAATCCCTTTAAATATGCTTGTCTGAAGTAAAGCTGCTCTTAAATCTCATCTGTGCACATCTTGTTTTAGTTTCATCAATTTGTGCCATGGTGAATGACAAACTTTCATAATAATAGTCCCTCAGAGTTTGCTTCCCTGTCTTTTAAAGTGTAGCAAAAGTATAGATAATAGAGCAGGTATATCCAATATCCTCCATAATTTCTTTATTAGTTTTACTGGTGGGGAAACAGGTTTGATAAAATGTAGTACTTGGAAGTATAGTGGCGGAAAAATGCAGATCAGAACTGAATTTCTTTTGTTGTTGTTTGCTTCTAAGTACCTTCAAATGGGAGCCCGCTACTCACAATAGAATGCATTTTTAAATGCACATGACTTAATACAGGCTGCCTGGATTAATCACTACTTTAGACGAGCATTGCTTAAGTCAACCAGAATCGTGTACCAAATAAAATGTGAATGTTTATGTTTCTTGCTCTGCTGTCTCTGGAATTATAGAAGAACTAGTTGTAGCTTAACTAAGTGAATAACAAATTAACTGTTACAGTTCTGACCTTTAGAGAAATAATTTATGGTCAAAGTCACACATGATATTTTCAAATAGAGCTTGGATATCCCCTCTGACATTTTATCAGCATGTGTTTTTGGCAACATTGTGATGATTTTCAAGTTTTGTTTTAAGCAGCAGGAACTCTTGTCAAGTAAAATTCTATGCAGAATTCTAGAATGTAAATCAATAAAAACTGACACTGTGGCTGTGGAGCCTCTTGTCTCTGAAAATTTGCTTTTATTTTCTCTGCATTTTCAAAGTATCAAGTGCATTAGATGCCTGTCAAATTTATGAGTGAAGTCATAATTTTTCTTCTTAAAAACATGGAACTGATAATTTTGAGTACAAAGATACTTAAAGAGCATTCATTACAATTTTGTATATTTCTTTATGTCCTATCAAAACAGTATTACATATCAGTCTATTGTTACTACATTAGTTGCTACTTTTGAGATTAAGATTGTATGTCCACATGGCTCTGGATCCCATGATTATTTTTAAGTATGACTAGAATAGAATGTTGGCCTAGAATTATCAGGTTTTAAGTATGCAGTAATCATTATCAGAATTGATATTTAATTAATTTAGCTAAAGTAGTAAATATGCAATTAATTCATCTGATACATAGGGAAGACTCCTAATATGCTTTTCCTTAGAGGAGTTTGTATTAGTGTGATATTCATGTTTCAGTGAAAGGAAGAGGGAAATTGTGTATGTTTTTGTTTGCTTACTCAACACAATAATCAATTTTATTGTTTGTTCTCCTCTCAAGAAAGAGAAAATTTAGGGCCGGGAACATGCCTGGTGGTAGCATGCTCACCTAGCATGCATGAAGACCTGGGTTCAATTTCTGGGTACCACATGGTGGAAAAGCCAGAAGTGGTGCTGTGACCCAAGTGGTAGGGCTCTAGCCTTGAGAAAGCCCAAGGACAGTGCTTTGGCTCTGAGTTCAAGCCTCTGGACTGGCAAAAAAAAAAAGACAGAGAGAGAAAGAGAAAATTTAAATTGACAACATGTGTCTAGGGCCTTTGAGCATAAAAAGATTTGATCAGTCCAATTGGTTTAATATGCCCCTTTAGTATGGTTGAACAGCATCAGGAATGGGGAACGTCAATCCTGGTAGCCACAAAATCTGCCTGCTACATGATG